>NC_057800.1:286742704-286772736 GCF_018294505.1 Triticum aestivum | reverse complement strand
TCCTCCTATATATACTTACGTACCCCCAAACTACCAGATACGGAGCCAAAACCCTAATTCCACCGCCGTAACTTTCTGTATCCACGAGATCCCATCTTGGGGCCTTTTCCGGAGCTCCGCAGGAGGGGGTATCGATCATAGAGGGCTTCTACATCAACAGCATAGCCTCTCCGATGAAGTGTGAGTAGTTTACTTCAGACCTACGGGTCCATAGTTATTAGCTAGATGGCTTCTTCTCTCTTTTTGGATCTCAATACAAAGTTCTCCCCCTCTCTTGTGGAGATCTATTCGATGTAATCTTCTTTTGCAGTGTGTTTGTTGAGATCGATGGATTGTGGGTTTATGATCAAGTTTATCTATGAACAATATTTTAATCTTCTCTGAATTATTTTATGTATGATTGGTTATCTTTCCAAGTCTCTTCGAATTATCAGTTTGGTTTGGCCTACTAGATTGATCTTTCTTGCAATGGGAGAAGTGCTTAGCTTTGGGTTCAATCTTGCGGTGTCCTTTCCCAGTGACAGTAGGGGCAACAAGGCACGTATTGTATTGTTGCCATCAAGGATAACAAGATGGGGTTTATATCATATTGCATGAGTTTATCCCTCTACATCATGTCATCTTTCTTAAAGCGTTACTCTGTTCTCTTGAACTTAATACTCTAGATGCATGTTGGATAGCGGTCAATGTGTGGAGTAATAGTAGTAGATGCAGGCAGGAGTCGGTCTACTTGTTTTGGACGTGATGCCTATATACATGATCATACCTAGATATTCTCATAACTATGCTCAATTCTGTCAATTGATCAACAGTAATTTGTTCACCCACCATAATACTTATGCTCTCGAGAGAAGCCTCTAGTGAAATCTATGGCCCCCGGGTCTATTTTCCATAATATTGATCTTCCAATACTTAGTTATTTCCTTTGCCATTTATTTTACTTGCATCTTTATTTCTCTTTATCATAAAAATACCAAAAATATTATCTTATCATATCTATCAGATCTCACTCTCGTAGGTGAACGTGAAGGGATTGACAACCCCTTTATCGCATTAGTTGCGAGGAGTTTATTTGTTTGTGTAAGTGTCAGGGACTCGTGCGTGGCCTCCTACTGGATTGATACCTTGGTTCTCAAAAACTGAGGGAAATACTTACGCTGCTCTACTGCATCACCCTTTCCTCTTCAAGGGAAAACCAACACAGTGCTCAAGAGGTAGCAAGAAGGATTTCTGGCGCCGTTGCCGGGGAGTCTACGCAAAAGTCAACATACCAAGTACCCATCACAAACCCTTATCTTCCGCATTACATTATTTGCCATTTGCCTCTCGTTTTCCTCTCCCCCACTTCACCCTTGCCGTTTTATTCGCCCTCTCTCTCTCCATCCTCCCTCTCTTTCTCTATTCGCCTCTTTTTGCTTGTTTCTTGTTTGCTTGTGTGTCGGGTTGCTTTCTTGTCACGATGGCTCAAGATAATACCTAATTGTGTGACTTGACCAATACCAACAACAATGATTTTATTAGCACTCCGATTGCTCCTCTTACCGATGCTGAATCTTGTGAAATTAATGATGCTTTGCTGAATCTTGTCATGAAAGATCCGTTTTCCGGCCTTCCTAGTGAAGATGTCGCTACTCATCTAAACAACTTCGTTGATTTGTGTGATATGCAAAAGAAGAAATATGTGGACAATGATATTGTTAAATTTAAGCTATTTCCTTTTTCGCTTAGAGAGCGTGCTAAAGCTTGGTTTTCGTCTTTGCCTAAAAATAGTATTGACTCGTGGAATAAGTGCAATGATGCTTTTATCTCCAAGTATTTTCCTCTCTCTAAGATCATCTCTCTTAGAAACGATATTATGAATTTTAAGCAACTTGATCATGAACACGTTGCACAAGCTGGGGAGAGGATGAAATTGATGATACGTAATTGCCCTACACATGGTTTGAATTTGTGGATGATTATACAAAAAATTTATGCCGGATTGAATTTTGCTTCTATAAATCTTTTAGATTCGACCGCGGGAGGCACTTTTATGGAAATCACTTTTGGAGAAGCTACTAAACTCCTAGATAATATTATGGTTAATTATTCTCAATGGCACCCCGAAATATCTACTAATAAGAAAGTGCATGCGATAGAAGAAATTAATGTTTTGAGTGGTAAGATGGATGAACTTATGAAATTATTTGCTAATGAAAGTGTTTCTTCTAATCCTAATGATATGTCTTTGTCTACTTTGATTGATAATAATAATGAATCTTTGGATGTAAATTTTGTTGGTAGGAATAATTTTGGTAACAACGCGTATAGAGGAAACTTTAATCCTAGGTCGTATCCTAGTAATTCCTCTAATAATTATGGTAATTCCTACAACAATTCTTATGGAAATTTTAATAAGATACCCTTCGATTTTGAATCTAATATTAAAGAATTTATTACCTCGCAAAAGAATTTCAATGCTTTGATTGAAGAAAAATTGCTTAAGATTGATGAGTTGGCTAGGAACGTTGATAGAATTTCTCTTGATGTTGATTCTTTGAAACTTAGATCTATTACTCCTAAGCATGATATCAATGAGTCTCTCAAAGCCATGAGAATTTCCATTGATGAGTGCAAAGAAAGAACTGCTAGGATGCGTGCTAAGAAAGATTGCTTTATAAAAGCGTGTTCTTCTAGTTTCCATGATAATAAAGATGAAGATCTAAAAGTTATTGATGTGTCCCCTATTAAATCTTTGTTTTGTGATATGAATCTTGATAATGATGGGACTGAATATGATCCACCTTTACCTAGAAGGTGTTCCAAAAATTCGGAGTCTTTAGATCTTGATGCTAAAATTGTTAAAAGTGGGATTGAAGAAGTCAAAACTTTAAATATTAATGAACCCACTATTTTGGATTTCAAGGAATTTAATTATGATAATATCTCTTTGATAGATTGTATTTCCTTGTTGCAATCCGTGCTAAATTCTCCTCATGCTTATAGTCAAAATAAAGCCTTTACCAAACATATCGTTGGTGCTTTGATGCAATCTTATGAAGAAAAACTTGAGTTGGAAGTTTCTATCCCTAGAAAACTTTATGATGAGTGGGAACCTACTATTAAAATTAAGATTCAAGATCATGAATGCTATGCTTTGTGTGATTTGGGTGCTAGTGTTTCCATGATTCCTAAGACTTTGTGTGATTTGCTAGGTTTCCGTGATTTTGATGATTTCTCTTTAAACATGCACCTTGTGGATTCCACTATTAAGAAACCTATGGGAAGAATTAATGATGTTATTATAGTTGCAAATAGGAATTATGTGCCCGTGGATTTTTATTGTTCTTGATATAGATTGCAATCCTTCATGTCCTATTATTCTTGGTAGACCTTTCCTTAGGATGATTGGTGCAATTATTGATATGAAGGAAGGGAATATTAGATTCCAATTTCCGTTAAGGAAAGGCATGGAACACTTCCCTGGAAAGAGAACTAAATTAACTTATGAATCCATTATGAGAGCCACTTATGGATTGCCTTCCAAAGATGGCAATACCTAGATCTATCTTCGCTTTTATGCCTAGCTAGGGGCGTTAAACGATAGCGCTTGTTGGGAGGCAACCCAATTTTATTTTTATTACTTGCTTTTTGCTCATGTTTAGTAATAAATAATTTATCTATCCTCTGTTTTGGTTGTGTTTTTTGTGTTTAATTAGTGTTTGTGCCAAGTAGAACCGTTGGGAAGACTTGGGGAAAGTCTTTTTAATCTTGCTGTAAAAAACAGAAACTTTAGCGCACACGAGAACTGCTACCATTTTTATTTGGAAAGTGATATTTAGTTAATTATTTTTGAAGATGATTAATAGATAAATTCCTGACGTCCAGCAATTTATTTTAGAATTTTTGGGGTTCCAGATCTTGCGTTACCTAAAGATTACTACAGACTGTTCTGTTTTTGACAGATTCTGTTTTTCGTGTGTTGTTTGCTTATTTTGATGAATCTATGGCTAGTAAAATAGTTTATAATCCATAGAGAAGTTGGAATACAGTAGGTTTAACACCAATATAAATAAATAATGAGTTCATTACAGTACCTTGAAGTGGTGTTTTGTTTTATTTCGCTAACGGAGCTCATGAGATTTTCTACTTTAAGTTTTGTGTTGTGAAGTTTTCAAGTTTTGGGTAAAGATTTGATGGATTATGGAACAAGGAGTGGCAAGAGCCTAAGCTTGGGGATGCCCATGGCACCCCCAAGATAATCTAAGGACACCTAAAATCCAAAGCTTGGGGATGCCCCGGAAGGCATCCCCTCTTTCGTCTACTTCTATCGGTAACTTTACTTGGAGCTATATTTTTATTGACCACATGATATGTGTTTTTCTTGGAGAGTCTTTTATTATTTGAGTCTTTATTTGTTAGTTTTCCAAAATCATCATTTCTGCACGCACCTTTTTGAGAGAGACACTCATGATTCGGAAATTGTTAGAATACTCTATGTGCTTCACTTATATCTTTTGAGTTATATAGTTTTTGCTCTAGTGCTTCACTTATATCTTTTAGAGCACGTTGGTAGATTTGTTTTATAGAAACTTTTGTTCTCTAATGCTTCACTTAGATTATTTTGAGAGTCCTACAAAACAGCATGGTAATTTGCTTTAATTATGTTAGGCATTCATGATTAATAATAAAAGTTTCTTATGAGTGTGTTGAATACTATGACAAGTTTGAAACTTGATAATTGTTTTGAGATGTGGAGATGGTGATATTAGAGACGTGCTAGTTGAGTAGTTGTGAATTTGAGAAATGCTTGTGTTGAAGTTTGTGATTCCCGTAGCATGCACGTATGGTGAACTGTTATGTTAAGAAGTCGGAGCATGATGTATTTATTGATTGTCCTCCTTATGAGTGGCGGTCGGGGACGAGCGATGGTCTTTTCCTACCAATCTATCCCCCTAGGAGCATGCGCGTAGTACTTTGCTTTGATAACTAATAGATTTTTGCAATAAGTATGTGAGTTCTTTATGACTAATGTTGAGTCCATGGATTATACGCACTCTCACCCTTCCACCATTGCTAGCCTCTCTAATATCGCGCACCTTTCGCCGGTATCATAAACCCACCATATACCTTCCTCAAAACAGCCACCATACCTACCTATCATGGCATTTCCATAGCCATCTGAGATATATTGCCATGCAACTTTCCACCGTTCCGTTTACTATGACACGCTCCATCATTGTCATATTGCTTCGCATGATCATGTAGTTGACATTTTAGTTGTGGCAAAGCCACCGTTCATAATTCTTTCATATAAGTCACTCATGCATCATTGCTATCCCGGTACACCGCCGGAGGCATTCATATAGAGTCATACTTTGTTCCAGTATCGAGTTGTAATCATTGAGTAGTAAATAAATAGAAGTGTGATGATCATCATTCATAGAGTATTGTCCCAATAAAAAAAGAGAAATGCCAAACAAAAAAAGGCCCAAAAAATATATAAATAAAAAGGGGCAATACTACTATCCTTTTTTCCACACTTGTGCTTCAAAGTAGCACCATGATCTTCATGATAGAGAGTCTCCTATGCTATCACTTTCATATACTAGTGGGAATTTTCATTATAGAACTTGGCTTGTATATTCCAACGATGGGCTTCCTCAAATGCCCTAGGTCTTCGTGAGCAAGCAAGTTGGATGCACACCCACTTAGTTTCTTTTTGTTGAGCTTTCATACATTTATAGCTCTAGTCCATCTGTTGCATGGCAATCCCTACTCACTCACATTGATATCTATCGATGGGCATCTCCATAGCCCGTTGATATGCATACTTGATGTGAGACTATCTTCTCCCTTTTTGTCTTCTCCACAACCACCATTCTATTCCACCTATAGTGCTATGTTCATGGCTCACACTCATGTATTGCGTGAAGATTGAAAAAGTTTGAGAACACCAAAAGTATGAAACAATTGCTTGGATTGTCATCGGGGTTGTGCATGATTTGAATACTTTGTGTGGTGAAGATGGAGCATAGCCAGACTATATGATTTTGTAGGGATAACTTTCTTTTGCCATGTTATTTTGAAGAGACATAATTGCTTACTTAGTCTGCTTGAAGTATTATTATATCTATGTCAATATTAAACTTTTGTCTTGAATCTTTCGGATCTGAATATTCATACCACAATTAAGAGAATTACATTGAAATTATGCCAAGTAGAATTCCACATCAAAAATTCTGTTTTTATAATTTACCTACTCGAGGATGAGCAGGAATTAAGCTTGGGGATGCTTGATACATCTCCAACGTATCTATAATTTTTTATTGTTCTGTGCTATATTATATCCTGTTTTGGACATTTTGGGCTTTATTATACACTTTTATATTATTTTTGGGACTAACCTAATAACCGGAGGCCCATCCCAGAATTGTTATTTTTTGCCTATTTCAGGGTTTCGTAGAAAAAGAATATCAAACGGAGTCCAAACGGAATGAAACCTTCGGGAACGTGATATTTGGAACGAACATGATCCACAGTACTTGGACCCTACGTCAAGCAATCAACGAGGAAGGCATGATGTAGGGGCGCGCCTACCCCCCCCCCCCAGGCACGACCTCCACCCTCGTGGGGCCCACGTTGCTCCACCGACGTACTCCTTCCTCCTATATATACCTACGTACCCCCAAACTACCAGATACGGAGCCAAAACCCTAATTCCACCACCGTAACTTTCTGTATCCACGAGATCCCATCTTGGGGCCTTTTCCGGAGCTCCGCCGCAGGGGGTATCGATCACGGAGGGCTTCTACATCAACACCATAGCCTCTTCGATGAAGTGTGAGTAGTTTACTTCAGACCTAGGGTCCATAGTTATTAGCTAGATGGCTTCTTCTCTCTTTTTGGATCTCAATACAAAGTTCTCCCCCTCTCTTGTGGAGATCTATTCGATGTAATCTTCTTTTGCAGTGTGTTTGTTGAGATTGATGAATTGTGGGTTTATGATCAAGTTTATCTATGAACAATATTTTAATCTTCTCTGAATTCTTTTATGTATGATTGGTTATCTTTGCAAGTCTCTTCGAATTATCAGTTTGGTTTGGCCTACTAGATTGATCTTTCTTGCAATGGGAGAAGTGCTTAGCTTTGGGTTCAATCTTGCAGTGTCCTTTCCCGGTGACAGTAGGGGCAGCAAGGCACATATTGTATTGTTTCCATCGAGGATAACAAGATGGGGTTTATATCATATTGCATGAGTTTATCCCTCTACATCATGTCATCTTGCTTAAAGCGTTACTCTGTTCTCTTGAACCTAATACTCTAGATGCATGCTGGATAGTGGTCGATGTATGGAGTAATAGTAGTAGATGCAGGCAGGAGTCGGTCTACTTGTTTTGGACATGATGCCTATATACATGATCATACCTAGATATTCTCATAACTATGCTCAATTCTGTCAATTGCTCAACAGTAATTTGTTCACCCACGTAATAATTATGCTCTCGAGAGAAGCCTCTAGTGAAACCTATGGCCCCCGGGTCTATTTTCCATCATATTGATCTTCCAATACTTAGTTGTTTCCTTTGCCATTTATTTTACTTGCATCTTTATTTCTCTTTATCATAAAAATACCAAAAATATTATCTTATCATATCTATCAGATCTCACTCTCGTAGGTGACCGTGAAGGGATTGATAACCCCTTTATCGCATTGGTTGCGAGGAGTTTATTTGTTTGTGTAGGTGCGAGGGACTCGTGCGTGGCCTCCTACTAGATTGATACCTTGGTTCTCAAAAACTGAGGGAAATACTTACGCTGCTCTACTGCATCACCCTTTCCTCTTCAAGGGAAAATCAACGCAGTGCTCAAGAGGTAGCAGTCATGCCCAAGCGTACGCCACCCAACCAGGCCTCCCGGGCCAGGGGGGTGTGCTCGGGCCACGACCAAGTGCAAGCCACTCAAACAGGTCTCCTGGACCTGGTCATCGCACGCCCCTCCCGAGGCCTCGGTGAGGGCAGGTATGGAAATTGTTTGCGCGTCAAGGGGGACTCCTGAGCATCACGACTCAGGAGCCTAACTGGTCATGTAGCCCCTCACTCCTTGGTCTGTCCTGGTCTCCGGTCGGCCCAATGGCGGTTGAGGTATGCGCTGGGCCAGGCTCTGCCGACGTAGAACATTAATCTATCCTCGCGTACTCTTCCTGTAAGTTGTTTGCGTGTCAAGGGGGACTCCTGAGCATCGCGACTCAGGAGCCTAACTGGTCACGTAGCCCCTCACTCCTTGGTCCATCCTGGTCTCCGGTCGGCCCAACGGCGGTTGAGGTATGCGCGGGGCCGGGCTCTGCCGACACAGAACACAAAGCGGTTAGGAAGAAAATTGCAAAATCTCGAAGCAAATATTACAAAGCATATTGTCCTCGCAATACCAAATGAAAGTTTAACGCCTCCAGGAGGTCTGATGCATATTACAGGAATGAAACAGGAGAGTAGCCGCAGGTCACCCCTTGACACCGCCATCGCCTACAGAAGGTGCTCCTCCTTGGGTAATGTTGCCTGCACCTGCACCACCAGCCACAGGATCGGCGGCATCGCCGGACAAGGGTGCGGAGGCAAAGCCGTAGAACCTCTTTAGCAGGGCTTCCACCTGACCTTGCACAGCTGCGGCGGCTACGCAGTGATCATCAGCCACAGGCTCCAGCAACTAGTCACGACAAGAGCTGGGGTCGTGAAGGTGCAGATGGTTGAAGACATGAGTCAATGCAGCTGAAGACAGGACGCGAGCTTCTACCTCTGCCATAGGACCGATATCATCCACGACTTCCTCGAGCGCCTTCACCAAGAAAGGAAGCAGCAGGGCGGGGCCATCCTCATCGGTGGTCAGCGGCCTCTCCAAGCCGTGCTCATAGAGCATCTTCAGTTCCACATGAGACCTCTCCTCGAGGTCGGCAAAGGCCACACGATCTTCGGCCAGAACCCGTGCCTTGGCATCAAGATCGGCCTCCCTCACCTTCACCTCCTGATCCAACTCTTCTAGCCGGCTACGTTCGGCGGCCTGCATCTTCCCCAACTCCCCCATCTCGGCGTCACGGTTCTTGACGGCATCCTCCCGGGCCTACATCTTCTCCTCCTGCACCTGGCAGCCGCATGCTTCTTCGGCATGCCTGTCGCGCAGGCTCTTCATCTCGTCCTCCAGCTCTCTGCAGCGGTCGCGGGCGGCCTTGGCGTCCTTCAGTGCTGCCTCACGATCGGCTGCAGCATTGGCAGCGCTCTGCTTCTCCTTCTCGGAAGACGCCGCGGCCTGGCTCAGTGTCGCATGAACTACCGCGTCGGAGTGAAGCTAGCCAGAGGCCAGCTCCAGGCGCCCGGCCACCAGGCGCGGGTCCTCACTCAGGAGATCTGCATGCAACTGGGTCATCTCCAAGAGATCATGCTCCAGGATAGCAGCAGAGGCAGAAGAACCTGGGAATGGAGGCATGACAGAAGGAGGAGGCGACGCAGTCACCAGGGCCTGGGAAACTACGGGTTCTGGAGCAGTTGGCACCTCCTCAGCCGGGCCAGACACCGGCACCTCCACGGCCGGCGGGGCCATGGGGGCTGACTCCTCCCGGCGATGTCCCTCTTGGCCTCGCAAAGACGACCGTCTGGGGAGGCATGAGTGCTCGCGTCTCCTGTCTCGGCAGAAGGGGGAGCGGCCACCATATCCCCCTTCCTCTTCTTCGCTGAAGACTCCAGCCTGATCGACCAGGCGAATGTCAGAAAACAGCAAGTACAAGCAGGAACAAGATGAAGCTCGAAGCACTTACTGATCCACCGTGACATAGTCCACCCTCCACTTGGTGACAATCGTCAAATATGACATTACTTTAATGGTGACATTGCTTCATTTTACCAGCAACATTACATTAACAGCTGCTACAGAGTCGGTATTTGGGCGCGGGAGAGTAGGCGTACCAGGACAGTTGCATTTTAACGAATAGAAGCAACTTATCTTAATGGGAAATTTAGCAGGACATGGAAAAAAGTGACATTGATTCATATTACTGGAGGCATTACATTGAAAATGACATTGGTTTAACGTGTCCTTACTTTTAACAGTGCGACTGCTACATTGTACCAGTGGCATTACATAAGAGTGGCTCGGGGCAACAAACATCAGAACAGGATATATTTCCTTTTTCAACCAATAGATTGGGTTTATATTGAGTTTGTACTGCGTTTCCCTTTATTTCCCTATTAGACCAAGAGACCAGTTGGATGGCCAGGCCAGTCTCTGCTACTTTTCGCCCCCATTATTTCCTCTTTCGACCAAGTCTAGATTCAGGTAACAGATCTTCCTCTACCCCCACCCCCTTTCTTCCTTGTTTGAACCAAGTAGTACTAGATTCGAGTGCATGAACTACTTTTACCTCTTAACAGTCAAAATTTAGGTGGCTTTCGAACAGCCGATCGATCCTATCTATGAGGGGGCCTGGAAATAGTTGAAGATACACATGCAGCAACGTTAGGAGCTCGGGAAGTAGAGCAAGGCCGGTTTCGAAGGCAGTTATACCTGAGGGTCATCGGGATGTCGATAGGTCGGTGGCGGGAGGCCGGATCTGCCCACACTACGGCAGCGAGGAAGAAGGGGTCGGAGGCCCTCCCTAGCTAGCGGTGCTTGGGAGAGAACGGCAAGGCATGATGATCGGAACACGCCGGCAGTGGGTATGAGCCGTCGCCGAGGACGATCGCATGAACGTTGCACCTTCTCACCTTCCCCGGCGGAGAGGATCCGACTGGATCTATGACCAGCGGTAAGCAGAGAGAGAGAGAGTGTGTGGCCATAGCTGTCGTGTTTAGATCTGGAGAGGACGAGACAGTGTGAAGAGAGCAACACTAGCAAGCAAGCGTGGAGGCTCCTGCCTATATAGTGGAGTACTAGTTTTCTTTTGTCTACCGAAGCCGACTTGACCTCGTCAATGACTGTCGAGAAGTCTTCATGCACATGCCCCGGAGGCGCAGTTGTCATCATTTTGATCTAAAGCACCAGATTATAACATATAACACGAAAAAATGCCACATGACAAGAAACCATAACCTCACTGCCCAAAGGAGATAACATGTGTGTGCAAACGTGATATGACCACTACACCACGATCCACTATAGCTTACAAACCGTGCGTTGGTAAAGCTTTCCCTAATCCATCAGACTGTGTGCACTAAAAAAGACACATCCGTGACATTTTGGGCCGAACGAAAAAAAATCGGTCATACTTATGACACTTCTATGACGATAATTGTGACAAAACCCGGTATCATCATAGATGTGGTGGAGTCCTACTTCTATGACAAAAAATCATGACAGAAAATGGCTTTTCATCCTAGGCGGGCCGGAGACGTAGCTGCATGACATTCTTTGGGCCGTCCATGACGGAAAATAACCATGGTAGAAGCGAGGGCATGGAAAATATTAGGGAGTTCCCGGTTACGGTGGGTGGTCGGGGCCGAGCGATGCGCGTTTCTCTCGTACACGTATGCACATGGTGTGCGAGGCGTTGGGCTCTAACTGAACCCGAGCAATGCGTTGGGATCTAACCGAACCCGAGCGATTGCACTGCAGACTACGTGTTACACTGAACCCGAGCGATCGATTGATCCCTTGCTGTTAATTGAACCCGAACGATTCCTTCGCTACTGCTGCTAATTGAAGCCGATCGATGCTGCCTATGGAAGAACAGTGAGCATTGTTGGGGGGTTTGGATGAATGGTTCCCGGTGGGGGTTGGATGAATAGGAACCCGTGGTAGTAGAGGTTGTTGCCGCTGGATGAACAGTACCCGGATCGATCGAGCCGGTGGATGAACAGGACCCCATGGAGGGCTGGATGAATAGGACCCCGTGGAGGGCTGGTTGAATAGTAACCGGTGGAGGGCTGGATGAACAGTAGCCTGTGGAGGGGTGGTTGAACAGGACCCCGTGGAGAGGGTTGGTTGAACAGTAGACGGTGGAGGAGCTCCCGGTGGAGGCTGGATGAATAGGAGCCCGTGGATGAACAGTCGCAGGTGGAGGCTGGAGGAGGTCGGCGGTGGATGAACAATAGCCCGTGGAGACTGGAGGAGGTCGACGGTGGAGATGAACATTATCCTGTTGAGTCCCGTTTTGCGGTACGCCACACCCCTCCCGATGAACATGACCCCCGTTTTGACCGTAGCGCTCCAACACAAGTCCGTTTCCTCCGTTTTGCGATATGCCACACCCCTCCGGATCAACAGGACCCCGTTTCGACCATAGGAGGTTTGTTTCCTCCGTTTTGCGATACACCAGACCCCTCCCGATGAACAGGATCCCTTTCCACTGTGGTCGGTCGAACATAAGGCTGTTTCCTCCGTTCTGCGGTACGCTAGGCCTTGGTCCCATCGCCTATTCCGTCCAATCCAGTTGGCTGCCGATGAATAGCACGCGTTCCATTGCCTCCCGATGAACATGACGCATTCTGTTGCTTCCCCATGAACACGACGACGACGCAGTTTCTGTGTTCCGACCCAGCCACAACCATGTACACGAGCCCTGGCCGTACGTATGCGCGAGTAGGCATTCGAGACCCCGCCCGTACGTATGTGGTCGTATTTACTTTCTTGCACCCTGGCCGCTGTATGTACGTGTACATGCTACGTGCGCGCCTCTACTACCACACATGCGTGCATCTACTACCACACGTGTGTGCCTCTACATCGACCAGTATGTACGTACACATTCGCGACCAGAATGACAATGCTACATACGCTTCGACCGGGTGGGTCCCAACTATCAGGCACTTCCTTGCGTGCGAAGATGTAGCTGGTGGGTCCTAGCAGTAAGGGGGAGAAAACATTATTTTTCAAGATAAAAAGGATGTTGTTGAATGCATGCGTCCATGGGCGTGGTGCGTCCCCACTGGCAGCCTCTCACGTACAGTCATCTTCCTATGACTCTCGGTTGTTGACCACGTTGACCACACCATGCCGAGCGCACCAAGGTCGATGGACGACGGCGAGGCCCCAGACTGGAACGACCCGGAGATGGGGAAGACGCGACAATGGAGTCGCACATGGAGAGGAGTGGGAAACTTGACTGGTTCGGGTGCACGGCAGCACTGCCAGGGTGCCGCCCATGGGAGACAGGAGTAAGAACAAAGGTTGAAGAAGGAGCACGACTGTTGGATTAGCATCTGATGGTCCAGCTGCTAGAATCATTTGTTGATTAAGTTGACAAAGCCCTGCGTACACGTCCGCTTAGTAGGCCCATAAGTCAGCCACCAAATCTGACGGGTCCCAGCTGTCAATGGGAGGAATAATTTTTTTCAGATAACAAGGAGGCACTTCCTTCCGTGCGAAGATACAGCCGGTGGGTCCCAGCTGTCAGGGGGAGGAAACATTTCTTTCAGCTTAATAAGGAGGAACTTTCCTTGCGTGCGACCATGGACCTCGTGGGTTCCATCCGGCAGGCCCTCCACGTACAGTCCTCTTCTGATGACTCCCGTTTGTTGACCACGCCGCACCGAGCGCAGCGAGGCGGTGGACGATGGCGAGGCCCCGGACAGGAACGACCCGGAGATGGGAAGACGCGGTAGTGAAGTCGTAGATTGAGACGAGGAGAAGGGCTATAACTGGTTTTGGTGCGGCGTGGGGCTGCAGTCGGTGGAGAATAATAGGAGGTGTGGAGGGGTGGAGGGATAGCCTGGCTGGTGGTGGGGTAGCGCTTCGCAGCGATGCATGCTAAGCAGAGCCGCTAGCCGCCGGAGGCCGGACCAGACGGTCCCGGCTGTTGGGGAACGGTGCAGAAAATTAAAAATTTTCCTACGGTTTCACCAAGATCCATCTATGAGTTCATCTAAGCAACGAGTCAAGGGAGTGAGTTTGCATCTACATACCACTTGTAGATCGAGTGCGGAAGCGTTCAAGGGGATGGTGATGATGGAGTCGTACTCGTCGTGATTCGGATCACCGATGACCAAGTGCTGAACGGACAGCACCTCCGCGTTCAACACACGTACGGGACGGACGACGTATCCTCCGTCTTGATCCAGCAAGGAGGAAGGAGAGGTTGAGGAAGGCAGCTCCAATGGCAGCACGACGGCGTGGTGTAGTTGGTGCAGCAGTACTCCGACAGAGCTTCGCCAAGCACGTACGGAGGAGGATATGTGTTGGGGAGGGGAGGGGCTGCGCCTTGAGTTGTGTGTCCAGCAGCCCTCCCCTCACCCCTCTATATATAGGAGGAGAGGGGCAAGGGGGCCGGCCCTCTAGGGGAAACCCTAGAGGGGGGCGGCGGCCAAAGGGTGGGGGGCTTGCCCCCCAAGCAAGGGGGGTGCGCCCCCTTTAGGGTTTCCCCCCCAACCCTAGGCGCATGGGCCCAAGGGGGGGCGCCAAGCCCACTAGGGGCTGGCTGCTATCCTTACGCAGCCCAAGTGGCCCCCCGGGAGGGGTGGTCCCTCCCAGTGGACCCCCGGAACCTCTTCGGTGGTCCCGGTACAATACCGGTATGACCCCGAAACTTTCCGGTGTCCGTTTAACAACTTCCCATATATAAAACTTTACCTCCGGACCATTCCGGAACTCCTCGTGACGTCCGGGATCTCATCCGGGACTCCAAACAACATTCGGTAATCACATACTTGTCTTCCTGATAACCCTAGCGTCACCGAACCTTAAGTGTGTAGACCCTACGGGTTCGGGAGACATGCAGACATGACCGAGACGACCTCGGGTCAATAACCAACAGCGGGATCTGGATACCCATGTTGGCTCCCACATGCTCCTCGATGTTGTCATTGGATGAACCATGATGTCGAGGATTCGATCAAACCCCGTATACAATTCCCTTTGTCAATCAGTACGTTACTTGCCCGAGACTCGATCGTCGGTATCCCAATACCTCGTTCAGTCTCGTTACCGGCAAGTCACTTTACTCGTACCGTAATGCATGATCCCGTGATCAACCACTTGGTCACTTTGAGCTCATTATGATGATGCATTACCGAGTGGGCCCAGAGATACCTCTCCGTCATATGGAGTGACAAATCCCAGTTTCGATCCGTGTCAACCCAACAGACACTTTCGGAGATACCTGTAATGCACCTTTATAGTCACCCAGTTACTTGTGACGTTTGGTACACCCAAAGCACTCCTACGGTATCCGGGAGTTACACGATCTCATGGTCGAAGGAAGAGATACTTGACATTTGGAAAAGCTCTAGCAAACGAACTAACCGACCTTTGTGCTATGCTTAGGATTGGGTCTTGTCCATCACATCATTCTCCTAATGATGTGATCCCGTTATCAACGACATCCAATGTCCATAGCCAGGAAACCATGACTATCTGTTGATTACAACGAGCTAGTCAACTAGAGGCTCACTAGGGACATATTGTGGTCTATGTATTCACACGTGTATTACGATTTCCGGATAATACAGTTATAGCATGAATAAAAGACTATTATCATGAACAAAGAAATATAATAATAACACTTTCATTATTGCCTCTAGGGCATATTTCCAACAGTCTCCCACTTGCACTAGAGTCAATAATCTAGTTACATTGTGATGAATCGAACACCCATAGAGTTCTGGTGTTGATCATGTTTTGCTCGCGAGAGAGGTTTAGTCAACGGATCTGCGACATTCAGATCCGTATGTACTTTGCAAATTTCTATGTCTCCATCTTGAACATTCTCACGGATGGAGTTGAAACAACGCTTGATGTGCCTGGTCTTCTTGTGAAATCTGGGCTCCTTCGCAAGGGCAATAGCTCCAGTATTGTCACAGAAAAGTTTGATCGGCCCCGACGCATTGGGTATGACTCCTAGGTCGGTGATGAACTCCTTCACCTAAATAGCTTCATGCGCTGCCTCTGAGGCTGCCATGTACTCCGCTTCACATGTAGATCCCGCCACGACGCTCTGCTTGCAGCTGCACCAGCTTACTGCTCCACCATTCAACATATACACGTATCCGGTTTGTGACTTAGAGTCATCCAGATCTGTGTCGAAGCTAGCGTCGACGTAACCCTTTACGACGAGCTCTTCGTCACCTCCATAAATGAGAAACATGTCCTTTGTCCTTTTCAGGTACTTCAGGATATTCTTGACCACTGTCCAGTGTTCCTTGCCGGGATTACTTTGGTACCTTCCTACCAAACTTACGGCAAGGTTTACATTAGGTCTGGTACACAGCATGGCATACATAACAGATCCTATGGCTGAAGCATAGGGGATGACACTCATCTCTTCTATATCTTTTGCCGTGGTCGGGCATTGAGCCGAGCTCAATCTCACACCTTGCAATACAGGGAAGAACCCCTTCTTGGACTGATCCATTTTGAACTTCTTCAAAAATTTATCAAGGTATGTGCTTTGTGAAAGACCTATGAGGCGTCTCGATCTATTTCTATAGATCTTGATGCCTAATATATAAGCAGCTTCTCCAAGGTCCTTCATTGAAAAACACTTATTCAAGTAGGCCTTAATGTTGTCCAAGAATTCTATATCATTTCCCATCAAAAGTATGTCATGTACATATAATATGAGAAATGCTACAGAGCTCCCACTCACTTTCTTGTAAACGCAGGCTTCTCCATAAGTCTGCATAAACCCAAACGCTTTGATCATCTCATCAAAGCGAATGTTCCAACTCCGAGATGCTTGCACCAGCCCATAAATGGATCGCTAGAGCTTGCATACTTTGTTAGCGTTCTTAGGATCGACAAAACCGTCTGGCTGCATCATATACAGTTCTTCCTTAAGATAACCATTAAGGAATGCCGTTTTGACGTCCATCTGCCATATCTCATAATCATAGTATGCGGCAATTGCTAAATGATTCGGACGGACTTAAGCTTCGCTACGGGAGAGAAAGTATCATCGTAGTCAATCCCTTGAACTTGCCGATAACCCTTAGCGACAAGTCGAGCTTTATAGATGGTGACATTACCATCCGCGTCCGTCTTCTTCTTAAAGATCCATTTGTTTTCTATCGCTCGCCGATCATCGGGCAAGTCAGTCAAAGTCCATACTTTGTTTTCATACATGGATTCTATCTCGGATTTCATGGCTTCTAGCCATTTGTTGGAATCTGGGCCCGCCATCACTTCTTCATAGTTCGAAGGTTCACCGTTGTCTAACAACATGATTTCCAGGACAGGGTTACCGTACCACTTTGGTGCGGAACGTGTCCTTGTGGACCTACGAAGTTCAAAAGCAACTTGATCTGAAGTACCTTGATCATCATCATTATTTTCCTCTTCAGTTGGTGTAGGCATCACAGGAACATTTTCTTGAGCTGCACTACTTTCCCGTTCAAGAGGTAGTACTTCATCGAGTTCTACTTTCCTCCCACTTACTTCTTTCGAGAGAAACTCTTTTTCCAGAAAGGATCCGTTCTTGGCAACAAAGATCTTGCCCTCGGATCTTAAGTAGAAGGTATACCCAATGGTTTCTTTAGGGTATCCTACGAAGACGCATTTTCCGACTTGGGTTCGAGCTTTTCAGGTTGAAGTTTCTTGACATAAGCATCGCATCCCCAAACTTTTAGAAACGACAGCTTAGGTTTCTTCCCAAACCATAATTCATACGGTGTCGTCTCAACGGATTTAGACGGTGCCCTATTTAAAGTGAATGTAGCTATCTCTAGAGCGTATCCCCAAAATGATAGTGGTAAATCGGTAAGAGACATCATAGACCACACCATATCTAATAGAGTGCGATTACGACGTTCGGACACACCGTTACGCTGAGGTGTTCCAGGCGGCGTTAGTTGTGAAACGATTCCACATTTCCTTAAGTGTGTACCAAATTCATGACTTAAGTATTCTCCTCCACGATCTGATCGTAGGAATTTTATCTTTCGGTCACGTTGATTCTCTACCTCATTCTGAAATTCCTTGAACTTTTCAAAGGTCTCAGACTTGTGTTTCATTAAGTAGACATACCCATATCTACTCAAGTCATCAGTGAGAGTGAGAACATAACGATATCCTCCGCGAGCCTCAACGCTCATTGGACCGCACACATTGGTATGTATGATTTCCAACAAGTTGGTTGCTCGCTCCATTGTTCCAGAGAACGGAGTCTTGGTCATCTTGCCCATGAGGCATGGTTCGCATGTGTCAAACGATTCATAATCGAGAGACTCCAAAAGTCCATCAGCATGGAGCTTCTTCATGCGCTTGACACCAATGTGACCAAGGCGGCAGTGCCACAAGTATGTGGGACTATCGTTATCAACTTTACATCTTTTGGTATTCACGCTATGAATATGTGTAGTATTACGCTCGAGATTCATTAAGAATAAACCATTGACCATCGGAGCATGACCCTAAAACATATCTCTCATATAAATCGAACAACCATTATTCTCAGACTTAAATGAGTAGCCATCTCGTATTAAACGAGATCCAGATACAATGTTCATGCTCAAACTTGGCACTAAATAACAATTATTAAGGTTCAAAACTAATCCCGTGGGTAAATGTAGAGGTAGCGTGCCGACGGCGATCACATCGACTCTGGAACCATTCCCGACGCGCATCGTCACCTCGTCCTTCGCCAGTCTCCGCTTATTCCGCAGCCCCTGCTGTGAGTTACAAATATGAGCAACGACACCGGTATCAAATACCCAGGAGTTACTACGAGTACTGGTAAGGTACACATCAATTACATGTATATCAAATATACCTTTAGTGTTGCCGGCCTTCTTATCCGCTAAGTATTTGGGGCAGTTCCGCTTCCAGTGACCCTTCCCCTTGCAATAAAATCACTCAGTCTCAGGCTTGGGTCCATTCTTTGACTTCTTCCCGGCAACTGGCTTACCGGGCGCGGCAATCTCCTTGCCGTCTTTCTTGAAGTTCTTCTTACCCTTGCCCTTCTTGAACTTAGTGGTCTTATTGACCATCAACACTTGATGTTCTTTCTTGATTTCAACCTCTGCTGACTTCAGCATTGAAAATACTTCAGGAATGGTCTTTACCATCCCCTGCATATTATAGTTCATCACAAAGCTCTTGTAGCTTGGTGGGAGCGACTGAAGGATTCTGTCAATGACTTCCTCATCAGGGAGGTTAATATTCAGCTGGGTCATACGGTTGTGCAACCCAGACATCTTGAGTATGTGCTCACTGACAGAACTATTTTCCTCCATCTTACAACTATAGAACTTGTCGGAGATGTCATATCTCTCGACCCGGGCATGAGCTTGGAAAACTAGTTTCAGCTCTTCGAACATCTCATATGCTCCGTGATGCTCAAAACGCTTTTGGAGCCCCGGTTCTAAGCTGTAAAGCATGCCGCACTGAACGAGGGAGTAATCATCAGCACGAGACTGCCAAGCATTCATAATGTCTTGGTTCTCTGGGACGGGAGCGTCACCTAGCAGTCCTTCTAGGACATATTGTTTCCTGGCAGCTATGAGGATGATCCTCAGGTTCTGGACCTAGTCCGTATAGTTGCTGCCATCATCTTTCAGCTTGGTTTTCTCTAGGAACGCGTTGAAGTTCAAGTTGACATGAGCGTTGGCCATTTGATCTACAAGACATATTTGCAAAAGTTTTAGACTAAGTTCATGATAATTAAGTTCTAATCAAATTATGAACTCCCACTCAGATTAGACATCCCTCTAGTCATCTAAGTGTTACACGATCCGAGTCGACTAGCCCGTGTCCGATCATCACGTGATACAGACTAGTCATCATCGGTGAACATTCTCATGTTGATCGTATCTTCCATACGATTCGTGTTCGACCTTTCGGTCTCCGTGTTCCGAGGCCATGTCTGTACATGCTAGGCTCGTCAAGTTAACCCTAAGTGTTTTTGCTGTGTAAAACTGTCTTACACCCGTTGTATGTGAACGTAAGGATCTATCACACCCGATCATCACGTGGTGCTTCGAAACGACGAACTTTAGCAACGGTGCACAGTTAGGGGGAACACTTTCTTGAAATTGTTATAAGGGATCATCTTATTTACTACCGTCGATCTAAGTAAACAAGATGCATAAACATAATAAACATCACATGCAATTATATAAAGTAGTGACATGATATGGCCAATATCATATAGCTCCTTTGATCTTCATCTTCGGGGCTCCATGATCATCTTGTCACCGGCATGACACCATGATCTCCATCATCATGATCTCCATCATCGTGTCTTCATGAAGTTGTCACGCCAACGACTACTTCTTCATGAAGTTGTCACGCCAACGACTAGCGTCAGGTAAGTTTTTCCATTTTCTTTCTGTTTTCTGTTTTTTTAATACTTCTGCAACTTTGTTGAATTAAATAAAATACTTAGGCAACTCCTAAAATCACCAAACTACTCCTGGTCCATAGTTGGATTATTTCCAACATGAAACATTTTAGTTTGGAGATATTTGAGCATTTAAATATTTTATATAATTTTAAATGCCCAAATTCAAATATTTATGAATTAATTCAAAAACCCTAAGTTGGCCTAGGAAAATGTGCATCACTTTTGGCAGAGGTTCTGAACCAAGACAAAAATGATGGGCATTTTAGAAGGGCATTTCAGGTTCATTGAAAAAGTTTTTAGTAAACCCTAATTGGTTTCAGAGGGGACTGGGGGTTCTGTCATCCCCATTTCAGGTTTCTGATGAAAGAGTAAACATGATGCAACACTCTAATGCATGGCTAACTAGGGTGTGACAACTCACCCCCACTCAAAAGAATCTCGTCCCGAGATTTGGGTTCCTCCGGAAAGATGGCGGGATATTCAAGTCGAAGACGATCCTCCCTTTCCCAAGTTGCTTCATCCTCAGAATGGTGCGACCATTGTACTTTGAGAAACTTGATATTATGACGTCGAGTGGTACGCTCGGCCTGATCGAGGATACGAATGGGGTACTCTCGATATGTAAGATTATCTTGGAGATCAAGCGTTTCGTAGTCCACTCCACGGATAGGATCCGAGAAGCAACGCCTGAGTTGAGAAACGTGGAAGACATCGTGGACTCTGGAGAGGTGCGGAGGTAGTTCCAACTGGTAGGCAACTTCTCCTCGTTTAGCGAGAATGCGAAAAGGTCCAATGTAACGAGGAGCCAATTTGCCTTTGATACCGAAACGATGGGTTCCCTTCAGAGGGGTAACCCGAAGCTAAGCCTTCTCGTCAACCTCGAAAGTCATAGCCTTATGTTTTCGGTCATATTGACTCTTTTGACGAGATTGGGCTGTTTTCAACTTTTCACGAACGATGCGAACTTGCTCTTCTGCTTCCTGAATCATATCCGGGCCAAAGAATTGTCTTTCCCCGGTCTCTGACCAGTTAAGGGGTGTTCGACACCGTCGTCCATAGAGAACTTCAAAAGGGGCTTTACCCAAGCTAGATTGATAGCTGTTGTTGTAAGCGAATTCGGCAAATGGAAGGCACTTCTCCCAATCCATTCCGAATGAGATAACAGAGGCTCGAAGCATGTCTTCTAGGATCTGGTTGACGCGTTCCACTTGACCACTCGATTGAGGGTGAAAAGCGGTGCTAAAGGAAAGGCGGGTTCCCATGGCGTTTTGGAAACTTTCCCAAAATCGAGAGGTGAAAAGACTTCCTCTATCCGAGTTAATTTCCAAGGGAACACCATGGAGAGACACTATTCGGGAGATGTATAAGTCTGCCAGCTGACTAGCGGTTATACTCTCGCGAACAGGTAAGAAATGGGCCACTTTGGAAAGACGATCAACAACGACGAAGATAGCATTATTCCCTCTTTTGGTCCTGGGAAAACTGGTAATGAAGTCCATACCAATTTTATCCCATTTCCATTCAGGAATAGCTAAAGGTTGAAGGGTGCCAGCAGGCCGTTGAGGCTCTGCTTTTACACGACGGCAGACGTCGCAGCTAGCAATATACTAAGCAATTTCTCTCTTCATCCTAGTCCACCAGAACCTCTGGCGTAGGTCCTGATACATCTTAGTACTACCGGGATGAATGGTGAGAGGAGATTCATGAGCCTCCTTAAGGATCAATCGCCTCAGGTTTCGCACTTTGGGAACCACTAGTCGATTCCCGAAGTATACGACCCCTTGATCATTAATGGAGAAACAATTCGCAACTCCTTTCTTGATGTTTCTCTTGATGCGGGAAATTCCCGGATCTACCTTCTGTGCTTTGATGATCTGGTCCGTAAGGGTAGGTTTCGCCACCAAGGTGGAAAGAAAACCTTGAGGAACAATGTGAAGGTTAAGCTTCCGAAATTCCTCATGGAGAAGCGGTTGACTTTGTTGTAGCATTAGGTTGTTACAATAAGATTTACGACTTAGCGCATCAGCCATGACGTTGGCTTTCCCTGGGGTGTAAGTTATTCCTAAGTCGAAATCTGTGATCAACTCAACCCAACGTCTTTGCCTGAGATTCAAATCCGGTTGGGTGAAAATGTACTTCAGACTTTGGTGATCAGTGAATATTTCGCAACGGTTACCGAGGAGGTAATGTCGCCAGGTCTTAAGTGAATAGACTACGGCTGCAAGCTCTAGATCATGAGTAGGATAATTCTCCTCATGTGGGTGCAATTGCCGTGAAGCGTAAGCAATTACGTGTCGATCTTGCATGAGAATGCAACCTAGTCCTTGTCGCGAGGCGTCGCAGTAGATAACAAAGTCCTTGGAGAAGTCTGGCGGTACCAGTAAGGGAGCAGAAGTCAGGTGTCTTTTCAGTTCCTGAAAGCTGTACTCACATTGTGGAGTCCATTCGAACTTTTTATCTTTCTTGAGGAGTTCGGTTAGAGGTTTAGCAACTTTGGAGAAATTTTCGACAAAGCGACGGCAATAGCTCGCTAAGCCCAGAAAACTCCGAACTTGCTTGACCGATTCAGGTGGAGTCCAATTAAGGACGGCTTGAACTCGCTCAGGGTTAACAGCAATACCTTTACCAGATATTACATGACCCAGATAGGTCACTTCCGACAACCAGAATTCACATTTAGAAAATTTGGCATAAAGGCGATGCTCTCGAAGTTTCTTCAACACTAGCCTTAGATGTTCGGCATGTTCTTCCTCGTTCTTGGAGTAGATGAGTATATCATCGAGATAAACCACGACGAATTTATCCAAATACTCCATGAAGATTGAGTTCATTAACCGAGAAAAGGTGGCTGGAGCGTTGGTTCAACCGAAGGACATGACAGTGTACTCGTATTGGCCATAACGAGTAACAAAGGCCGTTTTAGGAATGTCCCCGTTTCTGATTTTGATTTGATGGTAGCCCAACCTCAAATCCATCTTGGAGAAGACTGAGGATCCAGCGAGCTGATCATACAGGTCATTGATCCTGGGGAGCGGATATTTGTTCTTGATTGTGACCAAATTGACAGGTCGATAATCTACAACCATCCGGTCCGTACCATCCTTCTTCTTGACGAATAGGACGGGGCAAGCCCACGGAGATGAACTAGGTCGGATGAAACCCTTTTTCAAGGACTCATCGAGTTGTTTCTTAAGCTCGGCTAGTTCTAGTGGTGCCATCTTATAGGGTCTTCTAGCAATCGGAACGGTTCCTGGAATGAGGTCTATTACGAACTCAACATCCCTGTCAGGTGGAACACCTGGCAATTCCTCTGGGAAGACATCCGGGAAGTCACGGACTACCGGAACGTCCTCAAGGTCTGGCAAAGGGCTGGCGTTAAGAGAATATAATTGTCGCTTGGCTAATCGGGTCAAGACATTGACTATCTTGCCCGAAGGATGAGTGAGTTGAACAGTCCTAGAGAAGCAATCAATTTTGGCATGATGAGCTGACATCCAGTCCATACCCAAAATGATATTAATATCTGAAAATTTGAGAGCTATCAAAGATGCAAGGAAAACAAGTCTGTCGACTTGGATTTCATTTCCATGACTTACCCTGGAGGTCTGCCATCTAGAACCAGGAGTAGAAATTTCCATAGTGGATGGCATGTCACAAAATGCGGTGTTATGCAAACAAGCATAGTTCTCGGATATAAATGAATGAGAGGCTCCGGTATCGAAAAGAACAGATGCCGGGTGGCAATTAACAAGGAGCGTACCGAGAACGACGTTGGGATCCTCTTGAGCTTCTTCGGCAGAGATACAGTTGACATGGCCACGTGTAGCGGTGGCCGGCTTGGCGTGGAACACTTTCCCTGTCGGCTTGCCACGGCCAACAGCTTTAGCAGATTGGTTGGGGTTGGTCTGGGGACACTCACGCATATAGTGGCCAGATTCCCCACACTTGAAACAAGTCACGGAACTGGTACGTGGAGGAGCATTGTTGGTTGGACCCCCATAGGGCTTGGCTGGTGCAGACTGTTGAACAGGGCGAGGCGCCTGGAAAGATGGCCTCGGTGTGAACCTGGGTGGCAGGGCGGTGTTGGGCACCCACACGCGGCGCTTCTGAGGACCAGCACCGGATAAGGAACCCATGTCACGGCCATGCTTGCGTGTTGTGTCATAATCAGTCTGACCAGTCTCAGCACTGATGGCCTTGTTAACAAGTTTCTGAAAAGATGTGCACTCATGCAGACGAAGGTCGCGGCGAAGCTCAGGACTAAGTCCCTTACGGAACCTTGCTTGCTTCTTGGCATCAGTAGAAACTTCCTCAGTTGCATATCGTGCGAGGTTACCGAACTCCCTGCTGTAAGCATCCACAGAGAGTCGGCCCTGAGTGAAACTGCAAAATTCCTCACGTTTACGGTCCATGAGACCCTCCGGAATGTGATGTTCACGGAAAGCCTCGCTGAATTCAGCCCAAGTAGTGACATGGCCCGCTGGGCGCATAGCTCCATAATTCTCCCACCATAGACTGGCGGGGCCTTCAAGATGATATGCAGCAAAGGTGACCTTGTCAGCCTCAGCTACTAGCGCGGAAAGCAGCTTGTGAGAGATACTGCGAAGCCAGTCATCAGCGTCGAGAGGCTCGACGGAGTGGTGGAACGTGGGTGGATGTAACTTGATAAAATCACTGAGTGACACCACGTTAGTCCTCTGATGGTGTGCTGTGTTCTGTTCAATACGCTCCAACAAACGGTTGGTCTCCCGCTTGTTTCTTTCGGCTTCCATCATAACCTCGGCTAGGGAAGGAGGATGAGGCAGATTTGCATTCCTGACTTCACTGCCTTCGGCCTGCTCTTGAGGAGCAGGGTTAGTGCGCGTGTTGACCATCCTAGGTAAACAAGACAATGATTTAGTCAGAATGATAAAATTCCGACATAGGATACCGAATGTAAGGAATAACTCGGAATGCAAGATGATCATCCGTATGACATGGTAGATACAGAAACTGCTTCTTTATTCCATCGTCATACACACCATACAGGGTTTAGTACAAGACCAAACAAGGTACTATTACGGTGAAAAGAGGATTACATCTCATCGGAGGCATTCCCAGCTCCTATACATTATTTTTCTACACCTCCGGAAGGCGATACAGCTAGGTCATATCCCACGAGTCACGCAGGACGATAGACGACACAGCTAACACGAACTAGTGATACTACCACTAACTCAGACCGATCCGTAGTAGTCCTCGTAGAAGTCACCTCCATAGCCTGGAAGCTCAACATGATCATCCGGAAACAGACGATCTCGCGGAGCTTGTGGACCATAGGGGCTAGGATGAGGTCTTGGACCAACAGACGGTGGCCTGCGGGGACCGCGAGGTGGGGTGATGCCTCCTACATCACGCCAACCCATCACGTCTGGCAGAGCAGATCTCACAGGATAGAGATCGCGCATATCCGAATATCCAGCTTGCACCGCCGGTGCAACCCGAGTCAATGTGGCCCAATGGTCAGCATGGGTATTGAAGAGCTCTAACCTCAAGGCCCGATTTTCACGGTCCTTATCCTCGAGCATCTCAGCAGTGGTGCGAGTCCGTGAATCCTCCTGGGTGGGGTCAGCATAGATAGCCTGGAGATACCCTTGTGCTCCCGGAAGTGATCCTGGCATATACCGGAAATCAGAATCCCGAAATAGGCCAGACCTGACTCGCATGATGGTCATCATAGAGTAGGCGGCGTCCTGCACAGCCATCTCAATAGTAACCCCGAGTCCATAGGAGCAGTGAAGGGGCTCAGTGGACCCAGGATAAGATGGAAATATCCTGACAGTGCAGAGATACTGGCTTTGATTAAAGTCTCGGAATTGCTCTTCGACCGTGTACTCAGGATACCAACGGTATCCGGCCTCAGTCATTACCCTGACCAACATGGCAGTATGGCCGGGTACATCTAGGCATCGAGTCAGGCGAACCACTTGATTGAGGTCGCGAGTGGCCATCTGAAAACACAATCGTAATGCAAAGGCATTAGAATTTCTAGCAAAATTTCGGCAGCATAACAGCTGTAAATGCTCAAGAAGGATTTTGAGACATTTGACAAAGGATTTCATACACACTCAACATCATCATATCAAAGTTCTGAGTCCATCCTAACAACATAACGTGGTAGTAGAACTGAACTAGGCTTGTATCCATCAAACCTATAAGGTACTACTGATTAGTAACACGTGAACCTGATAGAGAAAAAAGATCCTAATTCCTTAACCCCCGGTGGAAGAATAGACTGACTCAGATCAGAATGGCATAAGATAAAGAAGTAAAAAGAGCCTTACGTTCCAACCCACAAACAATTCCCCTACATATAACTAAAGAATTTCTAGACTCAACATCGACCAGTTTGGCTTGGAGAACCTACAGGCAGTCCGGCTCTGATGCCAACGCTGTCAGGACCCCGACTCGATGACACATCGATCTAGCCTGTAACACCTCATATCACTTTGCGGCCTCACGCACGGTATCCCCACGGGTGTCGCCTTACCTTTGCCCGGGACCGTTTGCGCCTTTTGGCTCACGTATATGATAGTGTCGCTAGCATCCATATGTTAAGGAGCCCGGGCTGACATGACTAGTTGTAAACCCAAAGTGGCACAGACTTACAGGGACAGGCATCCATGACCCAGCAACGAACGTGTCGGTCATCAGCAAGTGGGTCTGGGCTGTAGCACTGGGCTAGCAGGACTCCGGTAAACCGGGCTGTAGCGGGCTAACAGGACTCCGGTACTCAATGCGTGACATTTCCCCCAAGGGACAGACACAGGAACGAAGAAGGACACATGCCGGCCAGCCTAAGTGTTCCAGAGCAGTAGCCAGCTACCATGGCTCAGTGGTAACACTAGGAGACATTTCCCGGTAAGAGAGGCTACTAAGGATAAACAACTAGATAGTCAGATCCCACACATACCAAGCATTTCAATCATACACACAATATGCTCGATATGTGTAAATACAACAAGGCATCACAACATGACTCTATGACATAAGTACTTTATTTAAGGCTCAGAGAGCCATACATAACATACACAAAGGTACGGGTCACACGACCCAGCATTCAAGTCATACAGTCATACAAACCAGCAGCGGAAGTAACTTGTCTGAGTACAGACAACTAGAAAAATAAAAGAGGCTTGGAAAGCCTAGCTATACTACGTGGTCCTTCACAAGCTCAGGATCACCACCTGGGCCCTAGCCTACTCATTGATGTCAACGTCTACGTAGAACCCATCAGAAGGGGTTGCAGCGTCTTCTGTAAAAATGTAAATTATAGCAACATGAGTACAAAGGTACTCAGCAAGTCTTACATCAGATCCTACATACATGCATATTATCAAAAGGGTTGGTGGAGTTGTTGCAGCAAGCCAGCTTTGACTCTTGGCTAGGCTAACCTACGAGACTCCAACTTGAAATGGTTTTGCGTACACGAGTCCACTACTCACCAATTCAATACACTACCGAGGATCCACCTCCGTCTTCCTACGGAAGAGCCATCCTCGGCACTCACACTTATCTTGAGGCTTTTAGTAGTTTCCATTTACTTGTCTAAGAACTGTATAGGCAACCAAGTAGTCCTTTACCGCGGACGCGGCTATTCGAATAGATCATGATAACCCTGCAGGGGTGTACTTCTTCATACACGCTCTCACCACTTACCGTCGTTTACACGACATGTACTCGGCAACCTTCAAGCGGAAGCCCAACGTGGGTGTCGGCCACGACCTACCTAATCACCTAAGCCTTCAGTCCAGGTTTATCGCCTATCCAGGTTCCATCCGTAGGGAGTCCGGCCGAGGTTTCCCATACGGCCCCGAACGATGTGAACAGGGTTCCTGAGATACCTAACGGGTATTCGGTACACCCGGCCACGTACCTACCGCATCACAGCCCACCCCTACGGTCAGCGCTGTCCACGGCCTCCAGTAGGCTACAAACACCAGAAACTACTTGCAACTCCTGGACGGAGAACTAGGGTGAATAAGAAGCCGAGAGGGTCCATTGGTTTCGGGCCCAATGCATGGTAGTAGCTGATTCTTAAATCACACATACAGATCTTAGTGCTTAAGGTCGGCTTCAATGAAACAACCCACCATGTACTCCTACATGGCCTCTCATCGATACCTTTACCAAATCGTGTTCACCACATCACTCTCATTACCGACATAATCATTTCACTCTAGCCCATCACCCAGATGAACCAGACCTGACACGACTCTAAGCATAGCAGGCATAGCAAGGTAGGAACAACACATTCATATGGCTCAATCAACTCCTACACATGCTAGTGGGTTTCATCTAGTTACTGTGGCAATGACAGGTCATGCAGAGGAGGTGGGTTCAACTACCGTAGCACACAGCAGTTTGAAACGCGTTGTCTTAATGCAGTAAAAGAGAGCAGGAGCGAGAACATGGGATTGTATCGATATGATCAAATGGTTGGTTGCTTGCCTGATGGTTCGATGCACTGATACGGTTCTTCGTTAGGGTAATCACGGTACTCCTCGGAGGCAGAACCTGCCGCAAAGAACACCGATACACAACCATCACCAAACAATGTGCAACAATATGATGCATGCATGAAATATAGCAATATGAGTGTGTTGGGCTAATGCAACTAAGACCAGAAGGGTTTGAACCAATTTGAATCAAAGATTCAAATTTCAAACTCAAACATGGCCCTTTAAAGTGTTTTTCCTTGTTCTGTATTAAACATCAGGTTAACTTGCTTAATCATGCATGAAAATAGTACAGATGGATAGATTGGATTTTTCTGATCATTTTTCATATATGATTTGTCTGATTTGGAGTTACAGAATAAAAGTTATGAATTTTAAAAGTTTAAACTATATTCTGGAATTTTCCTATATTAGATTAATTCCAGAAAATCAATTATTGCGTCAGCCTGGCGTCAGTGTGACGTCAGCAGGTCAACGGGACACGTCCGGTTCAAACATGACAGTGGGTCCCGCGTGTTAGTGTGATTAGATTAATTAAAGTTTAATTAAAACTAAACCTGTTTAATTAACAGGGCTGGGCCCCACCTGTCATTGACTCAGGGGAGTCAACCAGGGCCCACCCGTGGTCAAACCCGGGTCGGCTGCACCGGCGTTTAGCCGCCGGCGAGCCCGACGCGGCGGCGGAAGTGGTTTTGGCTGTTTCGGCCGCCAAATGGGTCGCGGAGACCACCGGAGTGGAGCTGAGGACGAGCCGCAGCTCTTGGTGGAATCCGTTGGGGTCAGGGTGGCCGGAGTTGGCGCCGGCGATGACTTTGGCGGCCACTGGGGTTCGGCCGAAGACGAACTTGACGCTAGAGGGGTCGGTGAGGCGCGGGGAGTAGCTAGCTAGGTGCTACGTGACACGGTGAGTAAGATGGACACCATGGAGTGGCCGGAGGGTGACCGGGAGCACGTCAGCGACGAGCTCCACGGCGGTGGGTGCGGTTGATCTCCGGGAGGTCGCTACACAGCTCGGGAGCAAGAAAAAGAGGGGGGAAGATGGCTAAGCTCACAGTGAGTGCGACGAAGCCCTTGGTGCGGCCGGAGATGGACCGGAGCGACGACGGCGTTGAAGGGGATCTCCGGCGATGGCGGTTCGGGCGAGGTCGTTGCGGTGGACTCGGGCGTTGTGAGCGCTCGGGGCTCGGCTTGCTCGATGGAGTGGACAGCGGCGGAGCTCCTGGACACGATGAGAGGACACACGGGCGGCGGGGAGCACGGCTACGACGAAGGCACGGTGATGGTGGCGTCGGTCATGG
>NC_057800.1:286658919-286742636 GCF_018294505.1 Triticum aestivum | reverse complement strand
GGTCATGGCGGGGGAGCGCGAGGGGGAGGAGCTGGAGAGGAGAGGGGGTGTCTGGGGGGTCCGGGGGAGCGAGGGAGGCCGATCCACGACGTCACCGGGCGAGGGGAGCGGCGAGGCGGCGAGCAGGTGCGTGGCGCGCGCTGCGGTCGCCGTCGGGCACCTGCCTGCCTGCCTGGCCAGCAAGCAGCTCGCTGGAGCGGCGCTGGGCTGGGTCGGCAGGTGGGCCGGGAGCAGGCGTCAGGTAAGTTTTTCCATTTTCTTTCTGTTTTCTGTTTTTTTAGTACTTCTGCAACTTTGTTGAATTAAATAAAATACTTAGGCAACTCCTAAAATCACCAAACTACTCCTGGTCCATAGTTGGATTATTTCCAACATGAAACATTTTAGTTTGGAGATATTTGAGCATTTAAATATTTTATATAATTTTAAATGCCCAAATTCAAATATTTATGAATTAATTCAAAAACCCTAAGTTGGCCTAGGAAAATGTGCATCACTTTTGGCAGAGGTTCTGAACCAAGACAAAATGATGGGCATTTTAGAAGGGCATTTCAGGTTCATTGAAAAAGTTTTTAGTAAACCCTAATTGGTTTCAGAGGGGACTGGGGGTTCTGTCATCCCCTTTTCAGGTTTCTGATGAAAGAGTAAACATGATGCAACACTCTAATGCATGGCTAACTAGGGTGTGACAACTCACCCCCACTCAAAAGAATCTCGTCCCGAGATTTGGGTTCCTCCGGAAAGATGGCGGGATATTCAAGTCGAAGACGATCCTCCCTTTCCCAAGTTGCTTCATCCTCAGAATGGTGCGACCATTGTACTTTGAGAAACTTGATATTATGACGTCGAGTGGTACGCTCGGCCTGATCGAGGATACGAATGGGGTACTCTCGATATGTAAGATTATCTTGGAGATCAAGCGTTTCGTAGTCCACTCCACGGATAGGATCCGAGAAGCAACGCCTGAGTTGAGAAATGTGGAAGACATCGTGGACTCTGGAGAGGTGCAGAGGTAGTTCCAACTGGTAGGCAACTTCTCCTCGTTTAGCGAGAATGCGAAAAGGTCCAATGTAACGAGGAGCCAATTTGCCTTTGATACTGAAACGATGGGTTCCCTTCAGAGGGGTAACCCGAAGGTAAGCCTTCTCGTCAACCTCGAAAGTCATAGCCTTATGTTTTCGGTCATATTGACTCTTTTGACGAGATTGGGCTGTTTTCAACTTTTCACGAACGATGCGAACTTGCTCTTCTGCTTCCTGAATCATATCCGGGCCAAAGAATTGTCTTTCCCCGGTCTCTGACCAGTTAAGGGGTGTTCGACACCGTCGTCCATAGAGAACTTCAAAAGGGGCTTTACCCAAGCTAGATTGATAGCTGTTGTTGTAAGCGAATTCGGCAAATGGAAGGCACTTCTCCCAATCCATTCCGAATGAGATAACAGAGGCTCGAAGCATGTCTTCTAGGATCTGGTTGACGCGTTCCACTTGACCACTCGATTGAGGGTGAAAAGCGGTGCTAAAGGAAAGGCGGGTTCCCATGGCGTTTTGGAAACTTTCCCAAAATCGAGAGGTGAAAAGACTTCCTCTATCCGAGTTAATTTCCAAGGGAACACCATGGAGAGACACTATTCGGGAGATGTATAAGTCTGCCAGCTGACTAGCGGTTATACTCTCGCGAACAGGTAAGAAATGGGCCACTTTGGAAAGACGATCAACAACGACGAAGATAGCATTATTCCCTCTTTTGGTCCTGGGAAAACCGGTAATGAAGTCCATACCAATTTTATCCCATTTCCATTCAGGAATAGCTAAAGGTTGAAGGGTGCCAGCAGGCCGTTGATGCTCTGCTTTTACACGACGGCAGACGTCGCAGCTAGCAATATACTAAGCAATTTCTCTCTTCATCCTAGTCCACCAGAACCTTTGGCGTAGGTCCTGATACATCTTAGTACTACCGGGATGAATGGTGAGAGGAGATTCATGAGCCTCCTTAAGGATCAATCGCCTCAGGTTTCGCACTTTGGGAACCACTAGTCGATTCCCGAAGTATACGACCCCTTGATCATTAATGGAGAAACAATTCGCAACTCCTTTCTTGATGTTTCTCTTGATGCGGGAAATTCCCGGATCTACCTTCTGTGCTTTGATGATCTGGTCCATAAGGGTAGGTTTCGCCACCAAGGTGGAAAGAAAACCTTGAGGAACAATGTGAAGGTTAAGCTTCCGAAATTCCTCATGGAGAAGCGGTTGGCTTTGTTGTAGCATTAGGTTGTTACAATAAGATTTACGACTTAGCGCATCAGCCATGACGTTGGCTTTCCCTGGGGTGTAAGTTATTCCTAAGTCGAAATCTGTGATCAACTCAACCCAACGTCTTTGCCTGAGATTCAAATCCGGTTGGGTGAAAATGTACTTCAGACTTTGGTAATCAGTGAATATTTCGCAACGGTTACCGACGAGGTAATGTCGCCAGGTCTTAAGTGCATAGACTACGGCTGCAAGCTCTAGATCATGAGTAGGATAATTCTCCTCATGTGGGTGCAATTGCCGTGAAGCGTAAGCAATTACGTGTCGATCTTGCATGAGAATGCAACCTAGTCCTTGTCGCGAGGCGTCGCAGTAGATAACAAAGTCCTTGGAGAAGTCTGGCGGTACCAGTACGGGAGCAGAAGTCAGGCGTATTTTCAGTTCCTGAAAGCTGTGCTCACATTGTGGAGTCCATTCGAACTTTTTATCTTTCTTGAGGAGTTCGGTTAGAGGTTTAGCAACTTTGGAGAAATTTTCGACAAAGCGACGGCAATAGCTCGCTAAGCCCAGAAAACTCCGAACTTGCTTGACCGATTCAGGTGGAGTCCAATTAAGGACGGCTTGAACTCGCTCAGGGTTAACAGCAATACCTTTACCAGATATTACATGACCCAGATAGGTCACTTCCGACAACCAGAATTCACATTTAGAAAATTTGGCATAAAGGCGATGCTCTCGAAGTTTCTTCAACACTAGCCTTAGATGTTCGGCATGTTCTTCCTCGTTCTTGGAGTAGATGAGTATATCATCGAGATAAACCACGACGAATTTATCCAAATACTCCATGAAGATTGAGTTCATTAACCGAGAAAAGGTGGCTGGAGCGTTGGTTAAACCGAAGGACATGACGGTGTACTCGTATTGGCCATAACGAGTAACAAAGGCCGTTTTAGGAATGTCCCCGTTTCTGATTTTGATTTGATGGTAGCCCAACCTCAAATCCATCTTGGAGAAGACTGAGGATCCAGCGAGCTAATCATACAGGTCGTTGATCCTGGGGAGCGGATATTTGTTCTTGATTGTGACCAAATTGACAGGTCGATAATCTACAACCATCCGGTCCGTACCATCCTTCTTCTTGACGAATAGGACGGGGCAAGCCCACGGAGATGAACTAGGTCGGATGAAACCCTTTTTCAAGGACTCATCGAGTTGTTTCTTAAGCTCGGCTAGTTCTAGTGGTGCCATCTTATAGGGTCTTCTAGCAATCGGAACGGTTCCTGGAATGAGGTCTATTACGAACTCAACATCCCTGTCAGGTGGAACACCTGGCAATTCCTCTGGGAAGACATCCGGGAAGTCACGGACTACCGGAACGTCCTCAAGGTCTGGCAAAGGGCTGGCGTTAAGAGAATATAATTGTCGCTTGGCTAATCGGGTCAAGACATTGACTATCTTGCCCGAAGGATGACTGAGTTGAACAGTCCTAGAGAAGCAATCAATTTTGGCATGATGAGCTGACATCCAGTCCATACCCAAAATGATATTAATATCTGAAAATTTGAGAGCTATCAAAGATGCAAGGAAAACAAGTCTGTCGACTTGGATTTCATTTCCATGACTTACCCTGGAGGTCTGCCATCTAGAACGAGGAGTAGAAATTTCCATAGTGGATGGCATGTCACAAAATGCGGTGTTATGCAAACGAGCATAGTTCTCGGATATAAATGAATGAGAGGCCACGGTATCGAAAAGAACAGATGCCGGGTGGCAATTAACAAGGAGCGTACCGAGAACGACGTTGGGATCCTCTTGAGCTTCTTCGGCAGAGATACAGTTGACATGGCCACGTGTAGCGGTGGCCGGCTTGGCGTGGAACACTTTCCCTGTCGGCTTGCCACGGCCAACAGCTTTAGCAGATTGGTTGGGGTTGGTCTGGGGACACTCACGCATATAGTGGCCAGATTCCCCACACTTGAAACAAGTCACGGAACTGGTACGTGGAGGAGCATTGTTGGTTGGACCCCCATAGGGCTTGGCTGGTGCAGACTGTTGAACAGGGCGAGGCGCCTGGAAAGATGGCCTCGGTGTGAACCTGGGTGGCAGGGCGGTGTTGGGCACCCACACGCGGCGCTTCTGAGGACCAGCACCGGATGAGGAACCCATGTCACGGCCATGCTTGCGTGCTGCGTCATAATCAGTCTGACCAGTCTCAGCACTGATGGCCTTGTTAACAAGTTTCTGAAAAGATGTGCACTCATGCAGACGGAGGTCGCGGCGAAGCTCAGGACTAAGTCCCTTACGGAACCTTGCTTGCTTCTTGGCATCAGTAGAAACTTCCTCAGTTGCATATCGTGCGAGGTTACCGAACTCCCTGCTGTAAGCATCCACAGAGAGTCGACCCTGAGTGAAACTGCAAAATTCTTCACGTTTACGGTCCATGAGACCCTCCGGAATGTGATGTTCACGGAAAGCCTCGCTGAATTCAGCCCAAGTAGTGACATGGACCGCTGGGCGCATAGCTCTATAATTCTCCCACCATAGACTGGCGGGGCCTTCAAGATGATATGCAGCAAAGGTGACCTTGTCAGCCTCAGCTACTAGCGCGGAACGCAGCTTGTGGGAGATACTGCGAAGCCAGTCATCAGCGTCGAGAGGCTCGACGGAGTGGTGGAACGTGGGTGGATGTAACTTGATAAAATCACTGAGTGACACCACGTTAGTCCTCTGATGGTGTGTTGTGTTCTGTTCAATACGCTCCAACAAACGGTTGGTCTCCCGCTTGTTTCTTTCGGCTTCCATCATAACCTCGGCTAGGGAAGGAGGATGAGGCAGATTTTCATTCCTGACTTCACTGCCTTCGGCCTGCTCTTGAGGAGCAGGGTTAGTGCGCGTGTTGACCATCCTAGGTAAACAAGACAATGATTTAGTCAGAATGATAAAATTCCGACATAGGATACCGAATGTAAGGAATAACTCGGAATGCAAGATGATCATCCGTATGACATGGTAGATACAGAAACTGCTTCTTTATTCCATCGTCATACACACCATACAGGGTTTAGTACAAGACCAAACAAGGTACTATTACGGTGAAAAGAGGATTACATCTCATCGGAGGCATTCCCAGCTCCTATACATTATTTTTCTACACCTCCGGAAGGCGATACAGCTAGGTCATATCCCACGAGTCACGCAGGACGATAGACGACACAGCTAACACGAACTAGTGATACTACCACTAACTCAGACCGATCCGTAGTAGCCCTCGTAGAAGTCACCTCCATAGCCTGGAAGCTCAACATGATCATCCGAAAACAGACGATCTCGCGGAGCTTGTGGACCATAGGGGCTAGGATGAGGTCTTGGACCAACAGACGGTGGCCTGCGGGGACCGCGAGGTGGGGTGATGCCTCCTACATCACGCCAACCCATCACGTCTGGCAGAGCAGATCTCACAACATAGAGATCGCGCATATCCGAATATCCAGCTTGCAACGCCGGTGCAACCCGAGTCAATGTGGCCCAATGGTCAGCACGGGTATTGAAGATCTCTAACCTCAAGGCCCAATTTTCACGGTCCTTATCCTCGAGCATCTCAGCAGATTTGCGAGTCCGTGAATCCTCCTGGGTGGGGTCAGCATAGATAGCCTGGAGATACCCTTGTGCTCCCGGAAGTGATCCTGGCATATACCGGAAATCAGAATCCCGAAATAGGCCAGACCTGACTCGCATGATGGTCATCATAGAGTAGGCGGCGTCCTGCACAGCCATCTCAATAGTAACCCCGAGTCCATAGGAGCAGTGAAGGGGCTCGGTGGACCCAGGATAAGATGGAAATATCCTGACAGTGCAGAGATACTGGCTTTGATTAAAGTCTCAGAATTGCTCTTCGACCGTGTACTCAGGATACCAACGGTATCCGGCCTCAGTCATTACCCTGACCAACATGGCAGTATGGCCGGGTACATCTAGGCATTGAGTCAGGCGAACCACTTGATTGAGGTTGCGAGTGGCCATCTGAAAACACAATCGTAATGCAAAGGCATTAGAATTTCTAGCAAAATTTCGGCAGCATAACAGCTGTAAATGCTCAAGAAGGATTTTGAGACATTTGACAAAGGATTTCATACACACTCAACATCATCATATCAAAGTTCTGAGTCCATCCTTACAACATAACGTGGTAGTAGAAATGAACTAGGCTTGTATCCATCAAACCTATAAGGTACTACTGATTAGTAACACGTGAACCTGATAGAGAAAAAAGATCCTAATTCCTTAACCCCCGGTGGAAGAATAGACTGACTCAGATCAGAATATCATAAGATAAAGAAGTAAAAAGAGCCTTACGTTCCAACCCACAAACAATTCCCCTACATATAACTAAAGAATTTCTAGACTCAACATCGACCAGTTTGGCTTGGAGAACCTACAGGCAGTCTGGCTCTGATGCCAACGCTGTCAGGACCCCGACTCGATGACACATCGATCTAGCCTGTAACACCTCATATCACTTTGCGGCCTCACGCACGGTATCCCCACGGGTGTCGCCTTACCTTTGCCCGGGACCGTTTGCGCCTTTTGGCTCACGTATATGATAGTGTCGCTAGCATCCATATGTTAAGGAGCCCGGGCTGACATGACTAGTTGTAAACCCAAAGTGGCACAGACTTACAGGGACAGGCATCCATGACCCAGCAACGAACGTGTCGGTCATCAGCAAGTGGGTCCGGGCTGTAGCACTGGGCTAGCAGGACTCCGGTAAACCGGGCTGTAGCGGGCTAACAGGACTCCGGTACTCAATGCGTGACATTTCCCCCAAGGGACAGACACAGGAACGAAGAAGGACACATGCCGGCCAGCCTAAGTGTTCCAGAGCAGTAGCCAGCTACCATGGCTCAGTGGTAACACTAGGAGACATTTCCCGGTAAGAGAGGCTACTAAGGATAAACAACTAGATAGTCAGATCCCACACATACCAAGCATTTCAATCATACACACAATATGCTCGATATGTGTAAATACAACAAGGCATCACAACATGACTCTATGACATAAGTACTTTATTTAAGGCTCAGAGAGCCATACATAACATACACAAAGGTACGGGTCACACGACCCAGCATTCAAGTCATACAGTCATACAAACCAGCAGCGGAAGTAACTTGTCTGAGTACAGACAACTAGAAAAATAAAAGAGGCTTGGAAAGCCTAGCTATACTACGTGGTCCTTCACAAGCTCAGGATCACCACCTGGGCCCTAGCCTACTCATTGATGTCAACGTCTACGTAGAACCCATCAGAAGGGGTTGCAGCGTCTTCTGTAAAAATGTAAATTATAGCAACATGAGTACAAAGGTACTCAGCAAGTCTTACATCAGATCCTACATACATGCATATTATCAAAAGGGTTGGTGGAGTTGTTGCAGCAAGCCAGCTTTGACTCTTGGCTAGGCTAACCTACGAGACTCCAACTTGAAATGGTTTTGCGTACACGAGTCCACTACTCACCAATTCAATACACTACCGAGGATCCACCTCCGTCTTCCTACGGAAGAGCCATCCTCGGCACTCACACTTATCTTGAGGCTTTTAGTAGTTTCCATTTACTTGTCTAAGAACTGTATAGGCAACCAAGTGGTCCTTTACCGCGGACGCGGCTATTCGAATAGATCATGATAACCCTGCAGGGGTGTACTTCTTCATACACGCTCTCACCACTTACCGTCGTTTACACGACATGTACTCGGCAACCTTCAAGCGGAAGCCCAACGTGGGTGTCGGCCACGACCTACCTAATCACCTAAGCCTCCAGTCCAGGTTTATCGCCTATCCAGGTTCCATCCGTAGGGAGTCCGGCCGAGGTTTCCCATACGGCCCCGAACGATGTGAACAGGGTTCCCGAGATACCTAACGGGTATTCGGTACACCCGGCCACGTACCTACCGCATCACAGCCCACCCCTACGGTCAGCACTGTCCACGGCCTCCAGTAGGCTACAAACACCAGAAACTACTTGCAACTCCTGGACGGAGAACTAGGGTGAATAAGAAGCCGAGAGGGTCCATTGGTTTCGGGCCCAATGCATGGTAGTAGCTGATTCTTAAATCACACATACAGATCTCAGTGCTTAAGGTTGGCTTCAATGAAACAACCCACCATGTACTCCTACATGGCCTCTCATCGATACCTTTACCAAATCGTGTTCACCACATCACTCTCATTACCGACATAATCATTTCACTCTAGCCCATCACCCAGATGAACCAGACCTGACACGACTCTAAGCATAGCAGGCATAGCAAGGTAGGAACAACACATTCATATGGCTCAATCAACTCCTACACATGCTAGTGGGTTTCATCTAGTTACTGTGGCAATGACAGGTCATGCAGAGGAGGTGGGTTCAACTACCGTAGCACACAGCAGTTTGAAACGCGTTGTCTTAATGCAGTAAAAGAGAGTAGGAGCGAGAACATGGGATTGTATCGATATGATCAAATGGTTGGTTGCTTGCCTGATGGTTCGATGCACTGATACGGTTCTTCGTTAGGGTAATCACGGTACTCCTCGGAGGCAGAACCTGCCGCAAAGAACACTGATACACAACAATCACCAAACAATGTGCAACAATATGATGCATGCATGAAATATATCAATATGAGTGTGTTGGGCTAATGCAACTAAGACCAGAAGGGTTTGAACCAATTTGAATCAAAGATTCAAATTTCAAACTCAAACATGGCCCTTTAAAGTGTTTTTCCTTGTTCTGTATTAAACATCAGGTTAACTTGTTTAATCATGCATGAAAATAGTACAGATGGATAGATTGGATTTTTCTGATCATTTTTCATATATGATTTGTCTGATTTGGAGTTACAGAATAAAAGTTATGAATTTTAAAAGTTTAAACTATATTCTGGAATTTTCCTATATTAGATTAACTCCAGAAAATCAATTATTGCGTCAGCCTGGCGTCAGTGTGACGTCAGCAGGTCAACGGGACACGTCCGGGTCAAACCTGACAGTGGGTCCCGCGTGTCAGTGTGATTAGATTAATTAAAGTTTAATTAAAACTAAACATGTTTAATTAACAGGGCTGGGCCCCACCTGTCATTGACTCAGGGGAGTCAACCAGGGCCCACCCGTGGTCAAACCTGGGTCGGCTGCACCGGCGTTTAGCCGCCGGCGAGCCCGACGCGGCGGCGGAAGTGGTTTTGGCTGTTTCGGCCGCCAAATGGGTCGCGGAGACCACCGGAGTGGAGCTGAGGACGAGCCGCAGCTCTTGGTGGAGTCCGTTGGGGTCGGGGTGGCCGGAGTTGGCGCCGGCGACGACTTTGGCGGCCATCGGGGTTCGGCCGAAGACGAACTTGACGCTAGAGGGGTCGGTGAGGCGCGGGGAGTAGCTAGCTAGGTGCTACGTGACACGGTGAGTAAGATGGACACCGTGGAGTGGCCGGAGGGTGACCGGGAGCACGTCGGCGACGAGCTCCACGGCGGTGGGTGCGGTTGAGCTCCGGGAGGTCGCTACACAGCTCGGGAGCAAGAAAAAGAGGGGGGGAAGATGGCTAAGCTCACAGTGAGTGCGACGAAGCCCTTGGTGCGGCCGGAGATGGACCGGAGCGACGACGGCGTTGAAGGGGATCTCCGGCGACGGCGGTTCGGGCGAGGTCGTTGCGGTGGACTCGGGCGTTGCGAGCGCTCGGGGCTCGGCTTGCTCGATGGAGTGGACAGCGGCGGAGCTCCTGGACACGATGAGAGGACGCACGGGCGGCGGGGAGCACGGCTACGATGAAGGCACGGCGATGGTGGCGTCGGTCATGGCGGGGGAGCACGAGGGGGAGGAGCTGGAGAGGAGAGGGGGTGTCTGGGGGGTCCGGGGGAGCGAGGGAGGCCGATCCACGATGTCACCGGGCGAGGGGAGCGGCGAGGCGGCGAGCAGGTGCGTGGCGCGCGCTGCGGTCGCCGTCGGGCACCTGCCTGCCTGCCTGGCCGGCAAGCAGCTCGCGGGAGCGGCGCTGGGCTGGGCCGGCAGGTGGGCCGGGAGGAGGCGTCAGGTAAGTTTTTCCATTTTCTTTCTGTTTTCTGTTTTTTTAATACTTCTGCTACTTTGTTGAATTAAATAAAATACTTAGGCAACTCCTAAAATCACCAAACTACTCCTGGTCCATAGTTGGATTATTTCCAACATGAAACATTTTAGTTTGGAGATATTTGAGCATTTAAATATTTTATATAATTTTAAATGCCCAAATTCAAATATTTATGAATTAATTCAAAAACCCTAAGTTGGCCTAGGAAAATGTGCATCACTTTTGGCAGAGGTTCTGAACCAAGACAAAAATGATGGGCATTTTAGAAGGGCATTTCAGGTTCATTGAAAAAGTTTTTAGTAAACCCTAATTGGTTTCAGAGGGGACTGGGGGTTCTGTCATCCCCATTTCAGGTTTCTGATGAAAGAGTAAACATGATGCAACACTCTAATGCATGGCTAACTAGGGTGTGACAATCTCATACATCACAATTCATCATTCCTCACAACTTCTGGCCATATCACATCACATGATCAATCACTGCAAAAACAAGTTAGACGTCCTCTAATTGTTGTTGCATCTTTTATGTGGCTGCAATTGGGTTCTAGCAAGAACGTTTTCTTACCTACGAATAACCACAACGTGATTTTTTCAACTTCTATTTACCCTTCATAAGGACCCTTTTCATCGAATCCGCTCCAACTAAAGTGGGAGAGACAGACACCCGCCAGCCACCTTATGCAACTAGTGCATGTCAATCAGTGGAACCGGTCTCACGTAAGCGTACGTGTAAGGTTGGTCCGGGCCGCTTCATCCCACAATGCCGTTGAAGCAAGAAAAGACTAGTAGTGGCAAGTAAGTTGACAAGATCCACGCCCACAACAAAATTGTGTTCTACTCGTGCAAAGAGAACTACGCATAGACCTAGCTCATGATGCCACTGTTGGGGAACATTGCAGAAAATTAAAATTTTTCCTACGGTTTCACCAAGATCCAGCTATGAGTTCATCTAAGCAACGAGTCAAGGGAGTGAGTTTGCATCTACATACCACTTGTAGATCGAGTGCGGAAGCGTTCAAGGGAATGGTGATGATGGAGTCGTACTCGTCGTGATTCGGATCACCGATGACCAAGTGTTGAACGGACAGCACCTCCGCGTTCAACACACGTACAGGACGGACGACGTCTCCTCCGTCTTGATCCAGCAAGGAGGAAGGAGAGGTTGAGGAAGGCAACTCCAATGGCAGCACGACGGCGTGGTGTAGTTGGTGCAGCAGTACTCCGACAGAGCTTCGCCAAGCACGTACGGAGGAGGATAGGTGTTGGGGAGGGGAGGGGCTGCGCCTTGAGTTGTGTGTCCAGCAGCCCTCCCCTCACCCCTCTATATATAGGAGGAGAGGGGCAAGGGGGCCGGCCCTCTAGGGGAAACCCTAGAGGGGGGCGCCGGCCAAAGGGTGGGGGGCTTGCCCCCCAAGCAAGGGGGGTGCGCCCCCTTTAGGGTTTCCCCCCCAACCCTAGGCGCATGGGCCCAAGGGGGGGCGCGCCAAGCCCACTAGGGGCTGGCTGCTATCCCTACGCAGCCCAAGTGGCCCCCCGGGAGGGGTGGTCCCTCCCGGTGGACCCCCGGAACCTCTTCGGTGGTCCCGGTACAATACTGGTATGACCCCGAAACTTTCCGGTGTCCGTTTAACAACTTCCCATATATAAAACTTTATCTCCGGACCATTCCAGAACTCCTCGTGACGTCCGGGATCTCATCCGGGACTCCGAACAACATTCGGTAATCACATACTTGTCTTCCTGATAACCCTAGCGTCACCGAACCTTAAGTGTGTAGACCCTACGGGTTCGGGAGACATGCAGAAATGACCGAGACAACCTCAGGTCAATAACCAACAGCGGGATCTAGATACCCATGTTGGCTCCCACATGCTCCTCGATGTTGTCATCGGATGAACCACGATGTCGAGGATTCGATCAAACCCCGTATACAATTCCCTTTGTCAATCGGTACGTTACTTGCCCGAGACTCGATCGTCGGTATCCCAATACCTCGTTCAGTCTCGTTACCGGCAAGTCACTTTACTCGTACCGTAATGCATGATCCCGTGATCAACCACTTGGTCACTTTGAGCTCATTATGATGATGCATTACCGAGTGGGCCCAGAGATACCTCTCCGTCATACGGAGTGACAAATCCCAGTTTCGATCCGTGTCAACCCAACAGACACTTTCGGAGATACCTGTAATGCACCTTTATAGTCACCCAGTTACGTTGTGACGTTTGGTACACCCAAAGCACTCCTACGGTATTCGGGAGTTACATGATCTCATGGTCGAAGGAAGAGATACTTGACATTTGGAAAAGCTCTAGCAAACGAACTAACCGACCTTTGTGCTATGCTTAGGATTGGGTCTTGTCCATCACATCATTCTCCTAATGATGTGATCCCGTTATCAATGACATCCAATGTCCATAGCCAGGAAACCATGACTATCTGTTGATTACAACGAGCTAGTCAACTAGAGGCTCACTAGGGACATATTGTGGTCTATGTATTCACACGTGTATTACGATTTCCGGATAATACAGTTATAGCATGAATAAAAGACTATTATCATGAACAAAGAAATATAATAATAACACTTTCATTATTGCCTCTAGGGCATATTTCCAACACCGGCGACTCTGGAGGAAGAAGACGAGAGATTGAAGGTGCATGCCGGCCGTTGGATATAAATCCAATGTCTGTGGATGTCATAATCATTTGTTGACCAAGTTGACAACGCCCTGCGTAGGCTTCGACCTATTGGACCACTTGCCAGCCTAAAAATGTGGCATATATTTAACCCATGTTTTGTCCATTTGCTGGGCTGGGTGAACAAATAATTTTGCATCAATGCGGCCCATTTATATTTTCTAAGAAATCCCAGCCCATTTGCACTTTCTCGAAATATACGAATTAGCTGGGCCCGTTCTATATATAATGTTAGGTTAGAAGGAGCAATTAATATCAAAACATAAACTAGAGCGACACATTTTTTCTATATAAAACTAACAAATTAGCGAGTTATTGCTCAAAATAAAAATGAGTGTGTTATTATTACATTGGTCCTTAAAATCTTCGCAAGCTTTTGTACGCAATCACCAGGATTTTCCTTGCCTGTGAGTAAAAAACAACCAGGATTTTCCTTCCCAACTTCTGTTAAACATTTACTTTTATAATTTAATAACATGTGGGTTGTTTTTATAATGTATATATAAGTCTCTATAAAATATACGATAATAGTAATAATATAAATATATATAATGTGGTTAGAAGGGAAAACATAAATTGGAGACAGCATTATTATTCTTATATATAGATAAATAGAACAGAGATCTGCGTTTTATTAAGAAAAATACATTGGGCTGCCAATCTTTAAGAAAAATTCCATAGGCCGGTACGGACCTCAAAAAATAAGTTGAAACCACTGTCTCCATATGTCGTGGGCTATGCATGTTAAAAAAACAAAACCTAGGCATGGCTGATACTTGTTCGCCCTTTGGAAAAAAAGATAGCAGCTAGATCCCCGAGCGAACTGGATTAAAGAGGGGGCCAACAGCACGACTGAAGAAGCACATCAGGAGCGATTTTTTTCTTCAGTGGATGGCTCTCGATGGCGTTTTTTTACTTGCCTTTGCACCATACAACTTGTATTTTTAGCCTCCCAGTCCATGGTGGACCAGCAGCCCATTTGCTGGGCGGGCCAACCTACAAAAACCAGCACTCAATTCTTCATCAAACCCCAAAAACAACACAGTACTATGTTTGTTTTGAGGCCGAAAACATTACGGCAGGGGTTGAGCGGGGGAGGGGGGAAGACAGAGCAAAAAGATTAAAAGAGTTGATGTGCCGTTGCTACCCTAACAAAGCAGGTGCTATTCTTCTCGGGAAGAAGGTGTGCCATTGACACCCACACGTCACAAATCCCACAGTAGGCATACTAACAAGTTCACACACAGGTACAACAGAAAAGGTAAACATTCATATCAAACTCAGGTTCATAGGACGCGTTCATATTCATAGCCAACAGTCACAATCAACAACTCAAAAGATTCATATATACACAAGTTCAACATGTCTATGCATCCAATTGATTGATAGATCACACAACAATATTCATAGATAATTCATAAAAAGATTCAGATATACACATGTTTAGTATGTTTATGCATCCAAATGATTGAGATCACAACCAATATCATCCATGGATGAACTTTAATTACCTAGGGTACAGACTGGTAAATGTTGTTCAGTCGGAGGTACTTCTTGCTAAAATTAATGCTTGTACGAGTAAACTTTTGAGTACATAAGAGGCAGCATAGACAATCTGAACTTTGCTTGTAGGTTTATCCTTAAATAGTGGCCTCATGCCGAGGGAGGTTTGAGAAACTTGGCCACTACTTTCATCCAACTAGTTTACACGCTCATCTTGGTCCTATAGCTCGCCAAAATTCTACATTGCAGATAAGAAAGGAGGCGGTTGAGAAAATGAACCACCCAAATTTTGTGTGCAGTTCAACTGAAATGGAGCATCCCTGGCATGCGGACTGATTAAGTGCCAGATGAATATATGCATCAACCAACTTGTCTGGAATCTTTAGACTCCATGACATACAGTTCGCTACCATATGTGCTGATAAGCAAAAGGCACAAGTTCGGACCAAAGACTGGACTGTGTTTTTCTGGGCTATGCGCCAAGCAATATTTTTGGCGTTCACTCTCCTAATACTTGGGAGTTTGACAACCGGTTGATGCTAGTTGATAGTCGAATGAATATAGGCACTTCTTCTTGTCAACATCGATGCTTGTCTGAGTGAACTTTGGAGTACATAGCAGCAGCATAAGTACCTAGCCATCTGATCTTTTTGTGCAGTTCTACTGAAATCACCCAATGTAATGATTTGTCTACGAGTTCAGGCTCCAAGTTAGTCCTTTATGAAATCGGAAAACAATAGCACAATAACAAATTACCAATACATATGACAAGCACAATAATCAGGATAAAGACCAGTACCAACCTGTGTGAGGTAGCATATCAATTACTATTTCCTTTGACGGGAAGCCGAGATAAGCCAAGCGGCTGACGGCAAAGGAAGGAAGCAAGCCCAGATTAGTGACTGACAGGAAAGGAAGGAAGCTATTGAGGCAATGAAACACCCAAAGTTTTTGTGCAATTCCACCAAAATCGAGCATCCCTGTTGGCACATATATTGAGAGAGTGAGATTACTGTAATAGTGTCACCAGTTGATGAAACATACACTAACAAATAGAAGCACCCTCATTATCTTAATGGGTAAAGTTAGCAACATAGTAGTCCTGCTTAAATAGAGGTATTAGTTTATTTAATAAGTGCCAATTAGCTCAACACTCAAAGCATTGCCATGTATCATAGGTTGCAAAACTTTAACGTGCAAAGATAAAGGAGTTTCTCATGACAGTAGCACGATACAAATAGAGATGACAGCAAACTAATATGGATGAAGGCCTTAGACCAGTACCAACCTGAGCAAAAAAGCTTATTCATGTAGTCCCAGAAGAGATGATAAAGCACTCACTAGAATCACTCAGTAGTATATATTTTTGTGCACTTCAAATGTGTGGTTGAAATCACTCTTGTTTACCAGTGCTGAGATTATATCGAAAGATTATCAAGAACTTCCAGCAGAGTTAAAGCACTGGCCGGGATATAGTTCATTGTATTGTCTTTTGTAGTTCCACTAAAATGTATGATTGGCACAACATGATCCCTGTTTGCACAAGTAGGAACAAGGTGAAACCTTCATTCGCTTAGTAAGAAAGGATAGAAAGACATTAGCATATTACTCTAACAATAGCATCAAATTCATCATGGACAATACGCAGAAGTGGAAGGGCTCCCTGGAGGATCGTCTCACATGTAAGGTAGACGTTGCCGGAGCCCTTGAATGGCCTAGACCGAGGCCTCAGCTTCAGCAATATCACCTTGGCACTGCTTACTCTTCTTCTTCTTCCTCTTCATGCTCTGTTTCTCTTTCTCCTCACAAGTTGGTGAAACCAAGTACATGATTGGCCTTCTATTTCAGAATTGGTTTTGTCAGTGAGGGAGTACAAGTGTACTATAGTAAACAATAGCATTATTTTCTCATGGCAGTGCAAAATAAAGATGAACACATGCATTAAACATCATTCTTACCTAAAGGACGGTTATGGTGCCAATATGGATGATGAGGATTGGAACGCATATATCCCTTTGTGTAGTTCCACCGAAATGAGCCAACTGTTCCATTCTGACATTCTAGTTAAACAACACAAAAGTCACTTCTTTTTAAGAAGTGTTTTGTGCAGTGCACCAAAAGATCACAACAGCAACTTGGTGAAATGGATATCCCAGTTTGCACAAAAAGCTACAATGGAAACAGTCAGAGTCTCAAACAATTACAGGCAAAAACATTTGGCTAAACTTGCCATGGCTTATAACAGTGGCATGGCTTCATTTTACCAGGGGCATTAGATTAAGAACAGCTAAATATTTGGTATAAGGGCATGGGACAGTGGGTGCACTAGCAGTCCAACACCATGTACCTAAACAGGGGCATAAAGTGGTGATTCAGAGTTTGTTGCCCCGAGAAACAAACATCCAAGAAACATATTTGGGTTGGTCCCATTTTTGCTCACTCTAGCCACCTACTCCTATATGTGGATAGCAAATCTAGTCCTGGTCATACCATTGTGTACAATGTTACCCTGATATTTCCCTTTTCGACCAAGAGACCGGTTAGATGACCAGTCTGTACTACTTTCACCCCCTTCCTTCATGTTTGTACCAAGTCCGATGTACATACTAAATTCCCCCACCCCCGCTTTATTTGTTGTTTGAACCAAGTACAAGATTCGACTCCATGAAGTAGCTTTACCTCTAACAATAGAAGAAAAAATAGGTGACGTTGGACCATCCGATCGAGAGGGGCTGAGAGGCAGAAAATGATGCACATGCAGCGACGTAGCGAGCTGGAGAAGTAGAGCTAAGGCGGTTTCGAAGGAAGATATACCTGAAGATCATCGGGATGTGGATAGGTGCGCAGCGGGAGGCCGGATCCGCCCACACTAGGGCAACAATGAAGGGATCGGAGGACCTCCCGCGCCGGCGCTTGGCCAGAGATAACGGTGTGGCCAGTAGTGGGTCTCCTCCCTCGCTGTCGACGATGGCCTAAACGCTGCCCCTCCTCCCCTTCACCGGCGGAGGGGGATACGTCCGGATCTGTAACCGGCGATGAGGATAGAAAGACAGTGTTTTTTGAAGGGAGAAAGACAGTGTTACCACCGCTATCTTATCCAGATCTGGAGAGGATGAGAATGTGTGAATAGAGCAACCCTAGCAAGCAACCGATCGCCACTCATAAGGAGGATAATCAATAAATACATCATGCTCCGACTTCTTAACATAACGGTTGACCATACGTGCATGCTACGGGAATCACAAACTTTAACACAAGCATTTCTCAAATTCACAACTACTCAACTAGCATGACTCTAATATCACCATCTCCATATCTCAAAACAATTATCAAGTATCAAACTTCTCTAATAGCATGACTCTAAGATCGTACCACCTCAAGAACACGAGAGAGAGAGAGAGAGAGAGATCAAACACATAGCTACTGGTACATACCCTCAGCCCCGAGGGAGAACTACTCCCTCCTCATCATGGAGAGCACCGGGATGATGAAGATGGCCACCGGAGAGGGATTCCCCCTCCGGCAGGGTGCCGGAACGGGTGTAGATTGGTTTTCGGTGGCTACGGAGGCTTCTGGCGGTGGAACTCCCGATCTATTGTGCTCCCCGAAGTTTTTAGGGTATATGGGTATATATGGGAGGAAGAAGTACGTCGGTGGACCTCTGGGCTGTCCACGAGGTAGGGCGCGCGCCTAGGGGGTGGGTGCGCCCCCCACCCTCGTGGGCAGCCCGGGACTCTCCTGGTCCAACTCCGATACTCCGTGGGCTTCTTCTGGTCCAAAAATAAGTTCCGTGAAGTTTCAGGTCAATTGGACTCCGTTTGATTTTCCTTTTCTGATATACTCTAAAACAAGGAAAAAACAGAAACTGGCACTGGGCTCTAGGTTAACAGGTTAGTCCCAAAAATCATATAAAATAGCATATAAATGCATATAAAACATCCAAGGTTGATAATATAATAGCATGGAACAATCAAAAATTATAGATACTTTGGAGACGTATCAATGGGCGCGCGCATGATCGAGATAAAAGAAAGAAGATATAAGTCATAAGATCAACGACATGGGAGAGACGGGTTGGTATGACAATATGCATGCATGTGAGAGTGCAGGGAAGAAGGCCCGACAATTGAGCATGTGTTTTTGTCTTTAAGAGATAGTGGCGTGGGCTGGAGCATGCATCTATGGCGAGCAGAGGGAGTGAGACACAACGATTGTGCAAAAGAGATCAATTTATAAATGCATGTATGGAGACACATATATAGTGTGGGTCATAGGAAGCAAGAATGCGTGCGAGAAAGAAATGTCGACGGAGAAACTACAAATAGATACAGATATGGAAATGCTAGCTAGAGGGACATCGGCTAGTTTGAGTGTTGGAGATGACCACCGGGTGGTTCAGAGGGTGAAGTTATGTGTGTGTGAGAGAGAAAGATAAAAAGAGGGCACTTGACTGCATGTAGAGAGAAACATACATAGTGTGAGTGATAGGAAGCAAGAGTGAGGGCGAGAAAGAAGGTTGATGGAGAAATAGATAAACAGAAAGATAAAGATGCTAGCTAGTGTGCGTTAGAGATAGGAGTCAAGTGGATCAGAAGACTGAGTTATGTGTGTGGGTGTGAGAGAGATGGAGAAAGGGTGCATGTGACTCACATACAAACAAATATCGGAGAGAAATGAGATCCCGAGAGATGGAGTTTTGTGTCTGTGAGAGAAAAAGATATTTCACAATGAGAGTGATAGCTAGAGAGACATATGAGGGAACGCAAGATATCTCTAGGGAGAGAGAGAGTGTGTGTGAGCGACATATAAGAGAATGGTGGAGATATATGAGATCCTGGGAGACAGAGTTTGTGTTTGTGTGGGGGAAAGAGATATTTAAGAGGAAGAGTCATAGCTTCTCATACCTAAGGAGCGAAACACATCTCTGTGTGAGAGGGTGTGTGCGAGTGGCACACAGGGGAATAGTAGAGAGAAATGACACCCCGGGAGAAGAAGTTTGTGTTTGTGTGAGAGAAAGATATTTCACATGGAAAATCATAGTTAGAGACACATAGTAGGGAACGAGATATACTTAGAGAGAGATAGAGTGATGGAGGTTGAGGGAGAGAGTACTGTTAGTGTGTTACGAAGATAAAAGATCATTGTCGACATACAGGTAGCACGAGAGATACTCGAGAGACGATGAACGCGTATAGGTCCAGAGAGATACTCCTATATAAGCATGGGTGATAGCTATATGAGACGAATATCTGGATTAAAGGGGATTCAAATATTTAAACTGGAGATCACGACATCGATAATATCATAACGCAAATTGGTGTATCAAACATGCATATTCATTTGAATTTGGGGACACGTGTAATGTTATATAGTTTACCAATATTAGTGATCCATAGATTCTTTAATTAGAGACAATGCATGGTTTATATGCAATTAATGTCTAAATGGGATTACACTATATGTTGCGTGTGTCAAACACATTATACATGTTTGAGAAGTAAAAAAATAAAAACCCGCATGAAATACACATTAATTGGAGGCAGTTAGCGAGGAATGCATACATTGGATTTCAACATAAAGTGGTTTCAAATATTTGAAAATCCAAATTAAGATGGATACAACCTTATGAATCTGAGATCATGCCATTTGTAAACCATATTTATGTATAAAGGGTGTTGTGCTTTTGAAAGTATATATATAAAATGATGTATATATAATTTTATTCCAATCGAAAATGGATCCTGCCCGAACAAAAATAGAATACAAACTGCATTCGAATTGAGTTGGCACGGTAAACGTGCACTCTTGCTCTGCAAAAATTTGAACGAAGCGGGGAAAGTCGTAGTAACCTCCCGAAACCAAAATCTGTGAGATGGAAATTACTGCCTATCCCTGCCACGCAAAGCCTATCGACTCAATTTCTATAGGTTTCGATAGGGGTAGGTTTGTAATTTCACTCAAACGTGACATAACTGCCTCTCACCCGGATTCATACATGGTGGGCGCCAAAACATAGTGTCTCCATGGCCAAAAACGACTCCCTTCCCGATTCATACACGATAGGCGCCAAAAACAAACTCCTGTCGGCAAATATTCGGTGTATGCGTGATTACCGTCCTATCCCCAACCAACTAATATTGTTGTGATGCAGGAAATTTTAAACGGGGGCTAAGTTTGTAAATTTCCTCGCATTTGAGACAAGCGCGCCCTCAAGACATGGTTCCCCTTCATCTCTCCCTCCATTTCCCCATTTGTACACCGTGGGCGCCGAAACACCCTCTCCACCCCAGCCTCCTCCGTCTGCCACCCCATCCATGTAACATACCAAAATCCTAAATTTTGGAATGTTATATTAAATAAATATTTTTGATTTCCTGTTTGATTGTGGTGTGATTGCTTGTGTGAAATTGAGTGGAATTTGAAACTTTTTGAAAGTTGAATGAGAGGGAATGAAATGATTTTCCCAAACTTTCATCTTTGCATTCTGATCTCCATGAATTCAAATTCTTTTCAAATGCAAAACCCTAGAGTGAAGATGACATGACTTCCAATTAAAATGGAAAGGTTTTTTGTCTGAAAATATTTGAATTTCATTTGCAAATATTTCAAACCAGAAACTTTATGCAACTCAATGATTTTCATGAGAGAAGATAAAATGACTTCTTCAAATTATGTGAAATATGAGTTGGAAGTTTAAAATAATCAAATTGAAAGTCCCCTTTCAAGTTATTTGGAAACCCACTTTCAATTTGGAGCTATTTGGTTTTTATTCAAATTATTTTTCTCCAAAAATAAAATATATGGAAAATTGGGTAAAATGATTCCCTACAGTAGAAAAGTGGAGAAAATGAGTTTGAAATTATGTCGGTATTTTTAAAATAGTTTTATTTGCATTTTTAATGCAACGGTAGCACTATTTGGTTTATTTTATTTTTCTTGAATTTTATTTGTAGATGAAAATATGTTCATCTTTTAGGATTTCTTTTTCTGAACATTTTGATATATTATATGCGTATATTATATTTCTATTTTTGCTTAATTTATTTCTTTTTTGTTCCCTGATTAAAAGAAAAAGGGGGAAAGTCTTTTTAAAAGGCTGAAGCCGAGTCGTCCACGCCACCTCTCAATCTCCCCGCGGCCCAGCTGGCCCACCAGCTCGCTCCCGTGCCCTAAAATCCTTCGCGCAGGTCGCCCGCTCCCTCTCGCTCTTGCCCGCAGCCACTGATGCATGGGGCCCGCCATCTTCTTCCTCCTCACGCCAAGCCGCCGACGCCCAAACTCGCTCAACCGCCGCCGATATCCCGATCCTCACGGGATCACCTTCCCCGATTCGCCCCCTCCTCCAAGAACCCCTCCCCCTAGATATACCCCTCTTCCTCGTCCGTTTCCGCCCTAAAGCTGCCCCGAACCCCTCTCCCTCGCCCGTACTGCCTCGTCGGAGCCTGAGCTCCGCCGCCAAGCCATTGCTGCCGCAGCACTCGACCCCGACCACCTTGCCGCCACCTGAGATCACCACCGTAACCCCATCGCTCGTCCGCATCTCCCCGTGGCCTCACCCAAGCCCGAACCCCACTGGAGCGTCGTCATCCGCCGAAGCCCGAACGCCATCACCGCCTCAACCTCATCGTCGTCCTCCTCTGACATCCCTGAGCTCACCACCGACCACCATCGTCATCGCCATCGTCTTCCACATCTCCTGGACGCCTTCCCCGTCACCGAGGACCACTGGAGGCGTCGACCGCATTGAACCCGAGCCGTTGGAACCTTGCTGGAGTCACCTCACCGCCGCTGTGAGCTTCCCCTGTCTTCTCCCCCGTTTGATCTTTTTTTCAACGCTCTAGATTAGATCTATTGAGTAGGTTGGTTTTTTTATAGATCGGTTTAGTTCCGGTTTGTTACGATTTTTATTCGGTTTAGATCGGTTCAGGTCTAGTCGGTTTAGCCGATCGGTCTTTCTGTTTTAGCCCGTACACGTTTGTGTTATTTTACGACCGAGAGCTACATAGTTCAGATCGCCCACCTCCCTGGCCCGATAGCAGTAGGCCACGTAGCTAGTGCCCAATTGTTTTTTTATTTTTATTTTCGTTTCTGTTTTAAAAACAGAATAGTTTTGATTTTATATTGCTTATAACTTTTATGTTTTAGATCCAAATTGATTGATTCTTTTTGCACTGTGTCACAAATTTGTTGAAGTTTCTGTTTGCGTACAAGGATTTCAATTTTGAGTAGTTGTAGTTTGAATTTGCATGAATTTGCCTCAAACACTATTTTGGCCAAAACTTGAGTTTGAAAGTATATTTTAAGTTTATTATTTTTGCTCCTGGTCACTAGGACTTTTGCCTATCCAATAGAATATAGTGATTTATTTTTAGTTTATTTTAAATTAAGTTTTTAGCGAAAACAACACTGTTTTCTATGTAGTTTTGTTTTGCTTGTAACTTAGTGAGTTTTAATTAGATTTAATTAATTCTTTTTGCAAAGTTTTGTTGATTGTAATATACATATGTTAGACTTTAGTACATAATTTTAGAAATTATTTTTATTAGTTTTGCTACTGTTTAGGATTTCAGTTTAGCATAGCTAGTATATAGTGTATGTAATAGCTAGTATTGTAGTTATTTTTGCTAGAAATTATTTTAGATAATTTATTTCTGTTGTTTTGATGGAAATAGATTTTATTTTCTGTTAAGAAACTATTTAGATTAATTTAATGTGGTTATGAAAGTTATTGGTTGATAGTGTGTTGGTTTTCCCTAGTTTTCTTTAAAGTTCTCTTTGGATATTTATTTTGGTCTTCTTTGATTTCATTATTGTTTTATTTATTTATTTTATTTAGTTGAGTGTTATTTTGATTGATAGTACTGATTACTAGAATTGATTGCTTATGTGAATACTATGTTTGATTATATAGATTTCAACGGAGTGACGAATAGTTCTACAAGTCATTATTTTGAGAGCGTATTTATCTTCATCAACTTACCAGGCAAGTTCACTTTGACCATGCTTTTGATACCTATGTTTTTACTGCATTTAGTGTCACCATTAAAAATCCCTCCAGTAGTTATATTGACTTCTTGTAGTTGAGTAGAATGCATGAGGTAGGAACCCATCACCCTGTTACCAAGCCTGGGATGTTGTTTAGTTTCAATGCTATGCTAAAGTAGACGGGGTTGGTATGAGTGTTCGGGAGTGGTGTGAGTATGAAGAACTCTACGTTAATGACGACAAATTCATGATGGCATCTGCAAGGACTGCATCTTCAGGACTTCAAGATTTTGAGACTCGAGACAAGAATTCAATACACACTACTGGGTGAAGGACGGTTGACGGGTAACCTAGAGCAACCAGTGGATGGCTGGGATGCATGGAGAAGCGCCATGACATCTTGAGGAAAGCTTCACCCAAACTCAAAGAGACGGAAGAATACTTCATGCCCGGAAGCTTACCTGTGCAACCGCAAGTCACTATGGGCTTCGGCTTGGTTGACCTTAGTTGTGACTCTGGCCGGGACGGTGCTAGCAGATGTAGAACTATGGTAGGATTGGATGAGCACCGGACAGTGGTCAGGGAAACTCTTTGGAAGACCATGTTTCGGTCGTCTTGTTCTCAAACACCGTGAAGTGCGAGAATATAAAAGGAGGGATCGAATATTGCGGGTAAAGTGTACAAAGCTCCGCAGAGGGTTAAAACCTAATCGATTAGCCGTGTCCCCGGTTACGGACAATTTGAACATCTGGACTTGGATCTATCTCGAAACTCTCAACACCAGACTGATAACTTAATTGTGGGCAACTTATGATGATTTGGGCTATGAGACATCGTTTGGCGGAACCGTGTCATTATAGAAAACCCGTAGTACAGACTGCTGATATTCCTTTGTTGTAGGGAAAATAAAACCAACTTTTACGCAAACAAAACTCAGATACAGAGCCACAAAGCCATATTGCATATAGTATAGTTCATCATATGTTTTTCTTACAATGATCTTGCCGGTACATTCAATGTACTGACCTACACGGCTGCAACGTCTCATGTTGCAGATATTTTTTCTTCCGACAAGTAAGAGTACGGTTCAGGGTTATGGTCTACACTTAACTTGCCGATGGCATTGATGGGACTCCACATATGATTTTTTTTGTTTCCGCTGAGACTTACGAGGTATATACCAGTTTTACATTATTTATACATGTGATTGCACTTTCATATATACATTGATGTACTGTGTGTGCCAGCATACTAATCCAGGGATGGCATGGATACACAGATGCTTGACCGTCTGAGGTCGGGTCGCTACAAATATGGTATCAGAGTACATGTTGACTGTAGGACGTGACCCTAGAAATCGGAAAGCCCCTAGGACAAGAAATCTCTAAAACTTTATTTTCAAAAGAATCCATTACTTCTCATCTTTTCTGATTTTATCAAATATCCTCTCTTACCTCAAATAGTTAGAATATACCCCTTTCCCTTTTGACCACACAGAGGATCAAGTGAAGCCGCTCCAAGAAGGACAAGATATCAGACAACCGATGACCATTTCAAAGTAAAGAGGATTTCACCATGCATTAGAAGAGTTGAAGCTACAATAGTTGAAGACTTCGAAGACTTGAAGAACTTGAAGAATTATTTGACCTTTAGAAGACCAAACTCCTGTTATATACTTACGTTAGATGCGATGATTTGTGAGCTGTCCTTTGTTTGATGTTTTTCTGACAGCCACAAAATAAAACCCGTTTCTTCAAAACTATTGTTTGTATTGTGTGTATATCCCTCTATTCTTCTCTCTTATCTCATCCCAAAACCCTTGGACCAATAGATGAGAAAGGAAGATGGACTAGTATTCTTTGGACCGATGACTCAGCTGGAGGCGGAGCTGTGGATTCAAAACATGGAGGATCACTTCGGGAAGAATTTGATCACTAGGAAGTGTGAGGTTCAATATGCTCTTCGGTATTTTACCAAAAGTGCTGGAACCTGGTGGAAAATGCATCAAGCCATACCAGGATGCAGCAGAGAAAGAGCTTGGGAGGAATTCAAGAAGACTCTGTTAAGATCTCATCTCATCTAGATGCACTGGGATAACCCGATGAAGAAACCTTATGCCTGCAAGATTTGCGGAGAAATAGGACACACCAATGAAGAACACAAGGATGGATGCACCCCGCTAAAGAATGCCCAACTAGGCAGGTGACTTGTTTCCTGTGTGAAGGAACTACGCACTACCCTGCTCAATGTCAGATTTACCCCAAGGTACAAGAAATTACCAAGCAGCAAAAAGAAGCCCTCAGGGAAAGCTTGGAAGACCTTGTGATGGAGGAAGTTATGGAGAACCCTGATGGAGAAGGCCTAAACAGATTTTACGCTCATGCCTGCTAGTCATGTGGAGTAGAAGGACATTTTTCAGAGTATTGCACGAAGGAAAGCCAAGAGTATCTCAGAGACTTCCCTACAACAGAAGTGAAGTTTGACCCTCAAGAAATAGAAGCTCTGATCATTACAGAGAAATCCAGGAAGAGAAAACGAAGCCAACCCCGGAACAACCCAATTTCTGCAGAGAAGGACCTGAGTCATATCACTTGTTAAAGGTGCAAGGATTTAGGTCATTATGCTAGTAAATGTCCAAAAGAAGCCTAGAATCCAAGGAGCCTACATAATCACAAAGAAGCCCCAAGACAGTTTGGAAGTCATTTGTTTTCGCTGCAAGGAAGCAGGACATTTTGCTAGGGAATGTTCAAATCAGAAGAAAGCTGGAGCAGAGTAGTTGAGATTTTGATATGGATAATAAGAGTGCTAGAAAGCAATTTTTTTCATGAGTACAATAAGTTGAGTTATGTATAATGGGTGCTCAAAGATTGTAATGAATTCATGAAATCAATAAAGTTAATGTGTTATGATTTCGTATGTTGTATTATGTGAGTTTTTACTCTATGAACAAAGATTTTGGACCAGTTTCAAGGATATGAGAAATATGGTCTATGGATGGATTTGTGAATTTCATTGAAGGGTTGTAGTACCCTGTGAAGAACACTAGACCAATGGATAGGAAAATATATTCCTCAGACTGGAGTTCAAAAAAATAGTTGGAGTTTTGCTTTTTATACGATGGTTATGAAGAAACGGAGTACTGTTGGATATAAAGGATGTGTAATATGGAACAAGAGATACTCGAAGGATGAGTTAAAGTGATACAAGTATTGAAGTCAGCCATAACCCACAGGCCCAGGAATTAATAAGGATCAAGTACCCACTAGAAGAAGAAATTTTGGGAATAAACTGCGATTTGAACAGCAGACGTTCCTTAGGAGGATACGAAAACCCAAGAGTGGTGAAGTAGAGATAGATGTTTTGTTCAGCTTGCGTAATTAATGGATATATCCGAACTCAGTTCGAGGACAAGAGAAATTCTGCAATGCTTGTGAGAATGACCGAGTGTTAGAAACGTGAGATTCGCTAAACCTTATACAGGGTAATGATTTGGGTGCGGAATGGATTGATTACCATACCAACTTACTCATATCATTCGCTCATGCTATTTGGAATGGTAAATCTGAGTGACTTACCCATAGTAGAGTGACGACAATGTCAAAACCTTGTTTAAACCCTAGAATGGTAGGACGATTGATCCATGTACAAGCAACCATTGCCAACCATAGGTTATACGGTGAGATTCAACCTAGGCCCATTTCTTGCAGGAGAAGCCAATGATTGACCACCATGAGATTTTGAAAGTTGTTTAGTATTGGCGCCAGACCTGTCAGATATGAAGACCCAGTCTCAAAAGAACCTCGCCAGGATGAAAGGACACATGTTTGAGGAAAAGTTTGTGACCCTACCGGAAGAGCCACAGTAAAGGAGTTATTCCAGAGAGTATGAGAACACTGACACCGTCAACTCTAAGCATGGAGTACGTGAGTATTGATGGACCCATGACTTTGATATTAAGTGTGGTAGCACCCCAGATTTTTGCCGATCATTGTATTTGCTAGAAGACCCCCAAACCCTAACCTTTTCTTGCTAGCCTCTTCGAATCTTGAGGACGAGATTCATTTTAAGTGTGGTAGGTTTGTAACATCCCAAAATCCTAAATTTTGGAATGTTATTAAATAAATATTTTTGATTTCTTGTTTGATTGTGGTGTGATTGCTTGTGTGAAATTGAGTGGAATTGGAAACTTTTTGAAAGTTGAATCAGAGAGAATGAAATGGCTTTCCCAAACTTTCATCTTTGCATTCTGATCTCCATGAATTCAAATTCTTTTCAAATGCAAAACCCTAGAGTGAATATGACATGACTTCTTCCAATTAAAATGGAAAGGTTTTTTCTGAAAATATTTGAATTTCATTTGCAAATATTACAAACCAGAAACTTTATGCAACTCTGATTTTCATGAGAGAAGATAAAATGACTTCTTCAAATTATGTGAAATATGAGTTGGAAGTTTAAAATAATCAAATTGAAAGTCCCTTTCAAGTTATTTGGAAACCCACTTTCAATTTGGAGCTATTTGGTTTTTATTCAAATTATTTTTCTCCAAAAATAAAATATATGGAATATAGGGTAAAATGATTCCCTGCAGTAGAAAAGTGGAGAAAATGAGTTTGAAATTATTTTGGTATTTTCAAAATAGTTTTATTTGCATTTTTAATGCAACAATAGCACTATTTGGTTTCTTTTAATTTTTTTGAATTTTATTTGTAGATGAAAATATGTTCATCTTTTAGGATTTCTTTTTCTGAACATTTTGATATATTATATGCGTATATTATATTTCTATTTTTGCTTCGTTTATTTCTGTTTTGTTCTCTGTTTAAGAGAAAAAGGGGAGAAGTCTTTTTAAAAGGCTGAAGCCCAGTCGTCTGGGCCACCTCTCTCTCTCACCGCGGCCCAGCTGGCCCAGCAGCTTGCTCCCGTGCCCGAAAACCCTTCGCGCAGGTCGCCTGCTCCCTCGCGCTCTTGCGCGCACCCACTGATGCGTGGGGCCTGCCATCTTCTTCCTCCTCACGCCAATCCACTGACGCTTGAACTCGCTCAACCGCCGCCGATATCCCGATCCTCACGGGGTCCTCTTCCCCGATTTGCCCCTCCTCCAAGAACCCCTCCCCCTATATATACCCCTCTTCCTTGTCCGTTTCTGCCCTAAAGCCGCCCCGAACCCATCTCCCTCGCCCGTACTGCCTGGCCGGAGCCCGAGCTCCGCCGCCATGCCATTGTTGCCGCAGCACTCGACCCCGACCACCTTGCCGCCACCTGAGATCACCACCGTAACCCCATTGCTCGTCCGCATCTCCCCATGCCCTCACCCAAGCCCAAAACCCACCGGAGCACCGTCATCCGCCAATGCCCGAACGCCATCGCCGCCTCAACCTCACCGCCGTCCTCCTCTGACGTCCCCGAGCTCATCGCTGACCACCATTGTCATCGCCATCGTCTTCCGCATCTCCTGTATGCCTTCCCCGTCACCGAGGACCACCGGAGGCGTCGACCGCATTGAACTCGAGCCGCCGGAACCTCGCCGGAGTCACCTCGCCGCCGATGTGAGCATCCCATCACTTCTCAAATGTTCAATCTTTTTTTCAATGCTCTAGATTAGATCTATCGAGTAGGTTGTTTTTTTATAGATCGGTTTTGTTCTGGTTTGTTATGGTTTTTATTCGGTTTAGATCGGTTCAGGTCTAGTCGGTTTAGCCGATCGGTCTTTCTGTTTTAGCCCGTACACGTTTGTGTTATTTTACGACCAGGAGCTAGATAGTTCAGATCACCCACCTCCCTGACCCGATAGCAGTAGGCCACGTAGCTAGTGCCCAATTGTTTTTTTATTTTTATTTTCGTTTCTGCTTTAAAAACAGAATAGTTCTGATTTTATATTGCTTATAACTTTTGTGGTTTAGATCCAAATTGATTGATTATTTCCCCACTGTGACACAAATTTGTTGAAGTTTCTGTTTGCGTACTTGGATTTCAATTTTGAGTATTTGTAGTTTGAATTTGCATGAATTTGCCTCAAACACTATTTTGGCCATAACTTGAGTTTGAAAGTATATTTTAAGTCGATTCTTTTTGCTCCTGGTCACTAGGACTTTGGCCTATCCACTTGAATATAGTGATTTATTTTTAGTTTATTTTAAATTAAGGTTTTAGCGAAAACAGTATTGTTTTCTATGTAGTTTTGTTTTGCTTGTAACTTAGTGAGTTTTATTTAGATTTAATTAAATCTTTTTGCAAAGTTTTGTTGACTGTAATATACATATGTGAGACTTCACTACATAATTTTAGAAATTATTTTTATTAGTTTTGCTATTGTTTAGGATTTCAGTTTAGCATAGCTAGTATATAGTGTATGTAATAGCTAGTATTGTAGTTATTTTTGCTAGAAATTATTTTAGATAATTTATTTCTGTTGTTTTGATGGAAATAGATTTTATTTTCTGTTAAGAAATTGTTTAGATTAATTTAGTGTGGTTATGAAAGTTATTGGTTGATAGTGTGTTGATTTTCCCTAGTTTTCTTTAAAGTTCTCTTTGGATATTTATTTTGGTCTCCTTTGATTTCATTATTGTTTTCTTTATTTATTTCGTTTAGTTGAGAGTTATTTTGATTGATAGTATTGATTGCTAGAATTGATTGCTTATGTGAATACTATGTTTGATTATATAGATTTCAACGGAGTGACGAATAGTTCTACAAGTCATTATTTTGAGAGCGTATTTATCTTCATCAACTTACCAGGAAAGTTCACTTTGACCATGCTTTTCATACCTATGTTTTTACTGCATTTAGTGTCACCATTCATAATCCCTCCAGAAGTTATATTGACTTCTTGTTGTTGAGTAGAATGCATGAGGTAGGAACCCATCACCCTGTTACCAAGCCTGGGACGACGTTTAGTTTCAATGCTACGCTAAAGTAGACGGGGTTGGTATGAGTGTTCGGGAGTGGTGTGAGTATGAATAACTCTACGTCAATGACGACAAATTCATGATGGCATCGGCAAGGACTGCATCTTCAGGACTTCAAGACTTCAAGATTTTGACAAGAATTCAATACACACTACTAGGTGAAGGACGGTTGACGGGCAACCTGGAGCAACCAGTGGATGGCCGTGATGCATGGAGAAGCACCATGACATCTTGCGGAAAGCTTCACCCAGACTCAAAGAGATGGAAGAATACTTCATGTCCGGAAGCTTAGTTGTGACTCTGGCTGGGACGATGCTAGTAGATGTAGAACTATGATAGGATTGGATGAGCACCGGACAATGGTCAGGGAAACTCTTTGGAAGACCATGTTTCAGTCGTCTTGTTCTCAAACACCCTGAAGTGCGAGAGTATAAAAGGAGGGATCGAATCTTGCGGGTAAAGTTTACAAACCTCCGCAGAGGGTTAAAACCTAATCGATTAGCCGTGTCCCTGGTTACGGACAATTTGAGCATCTGGACTTGGATCTATCTTGGAACTCTCAACACCGGACTGATAACTTAATTTTGGGCAACTTATGATGATTTGGGCTATGAGACATCGGTTGGCGGAACCGTGTCATTATAGAAAACCCGTAGTACAGACTGCTGATATTCCTTTGTTGGAGGGAAAATAAAACCAGCTTTTACGCAAACAAAACTCAAATACAGAGCCACAAAGCCATATTGCATATAGTATAGTTCATCATCTGTTTTTCTTACAGTGATCTTGCCAATACATTCAATGTACTGACCTACACGGCTGCAACGTCTCATGTTGTAGATATTTTTTTCTTCCGACGAGTAAGAGTACGATTCAGGGTTACGGTCTACACTCAACTTGCCGATGGCGTTGATGGGACTCCACACCCGGTTGTTTGTTTCCGCTGAGACTTACGAGGTATATACCAGTTTTACGTTATTTATACATGTGATTGCAGTTTGATATATACATTGATGTACTGTGTGTGCCAGCATACTAATCCAGGGATGGCACAGATACACAGAGGCTTGACAGTCTGAGGTCGGGTCGCTACAATCCACCGCCGTCCTCCTCCACCATCCCGGAGCTGATACCCCGACGCCGTCGGCCATTACAAGAGATCGACCTCTCTCATCCATGGCTTCGGATCGGGATCCTTGCATCCCGTCCTCTCGCTTCATCCCCGCCGTCGTCCACCTTGCCGGCGCTGCTCCCATGACCGTCTCGTCCATCGCGCCCCGCTGTCACTGTCTACCCTCCTAGATCTGCTTCCACGCCGCCAAGAACCATCGCTATCGCAGCATCGTCAAATTCTCAGCAGATGCATACACGGCGCCGCACCAGAGGCAGTACTCTTTCGTATCTGCTCAACTTATTTATCGCAGCAAGAAAATAGATCGCCACTGCTTTACTATGATTTCTTGTCCATCACTTACTTCTTAGTTGAAAGCAAACATTGGTTGCGAAGTTGCCTTTGTCCGGTTTGCACCTTCAGATCCACCATGGCACGCTCAACACTATACTCGCAATGCTTATGGTTTTCCCCTTTTATATTCCATAGTAGTTAAATGACAGTAGGCTAAATTTCAAAATTGGGTCAGTCGATTTTTGAGAGCTCGCCGGAGTTCGCCGGTGCGAAGGAAGGGGCTCGGGTGGGGACGGTGGTTGTGGGGGCGGTGGTGGGACCTCGTCGAAGGAAGAAAACTCGACGCGGGTGGGGGCGGGGGGTGGGGGTTGGGGGTGGCAGAGGAACACAGGCGGTAGGGGCCGGTGGTTCGGCCGGCGGCCCGTGCGGTGTTCTGTATGGGAAGCACAGTATGTTCCTTGTCAGGAAGGGGAGCAGGGACATCTGCAGTCGACACCTTTATTGGGCCGGTTCTGCTAAATGATTTCGCACTTCAAGTTGGTCTGCCATAATACCCCAGAAATGGTGGGAGCCGCGTGGTCTTTGATAGACTAAACTGATAGTAACAGCTATGCACCTTCAGATGAATAGAGTTCGCCTGCAGGTGATTGACAGGCTGCATATTAGTAGCAGCAAAACCCTATGTTTTCCAGCCAGTTCCGCTTTCCCGATTTATTTATGGTGGTTATCGTGTACCCCTATTATTTACACTACGATCTGCCTACTGGCTCTGCGCTCTCGTTATCATGGTTTGGCAATAAACTTTCTATATGGTATATTATGAACCTATCATCTGCCAACTATCCTTACATTTGGGGCCCCCAACAGGGAGCCTATTTTTTGTGTAGTTGTGCCAGATTATATTAATCTACTCACCATATTACAGCACACATGGGCTCTCTCATCAAAATCCAGTGATAGCACACAAGGGTTTACAGGGAGCCTCTATTATATTACAATATCCTCTGCATTACAAAGATAATCTCACTACTATTTGTGTTTTCATGCTTTACAGATATTGTATGTAATCACAATGAATATAAGAATGCGCACATCAGAAGAATATTGCGGAACAGTTCAATGGGTAACAAACTTGGCATCAAGGGATTGAGGTCCATTATGGATGCAATGAAACCCACATGCTCCCGTCCTATAGATTCGTATTCAGAATATAATCCTAATGACTATTCCGAGCTTAAGGAGTCAATGGCAGATGGCCTATCATGTTCACCCAATAAGGTGCGTGTTCTAATTTGGCAAGGTTTTATTGGTTGCACATATCTTGCATAAGGTGTCTTGCATTTCTTTTGCTTCTTTGCACCACCATCTGCTTAGTTTACTCATGACATATGTGAAGATGCCATGCCCATCCATTATCAACACCTACTCCATTTGTCGTGATACCATGTTTTTCCATTCAAATGTTGTTCTTGTGTTTCAGACATCCAAAAGGAAGAGGGTGATTGCAGAACCTAAAGGAGTACAGCAAAGTCCTTGAAAAAGGTGGTGCTACCGGAGAAATCACATAGCACCTGACGTATATTGGCGATAGAACCAACGCCACAAAATCTAGGATATTGCAACTATGTTGGTCACTGGTTTGCTCTTGTGAGTACCTATTGTCCTATCGTTGTCCTTACATTCATACCTGGTGGATTATGTGACATCGTTGTGCATTATAGCTTGCTTATCCACTGTTCGCTCCAAATTATCAGATCTATATTAATGCTTAAATTAATGTAGAATAAAACCAATGCCTATGAAGAAATTTAGTTTTGCATTGTTCTTGTAAGTATCTGTTGTCCTTATATTTGTTAGCTAGTTCTTCATGTACACTTTACAGCTTATTTTCCCTTGTCCTCCATTTTTCTACACGTCAAATCTACATTTACTATTGCCAAAATATTGAATAAAACCAATGTTACTAAAGAAGTTTAGCTCCGCATTTCTCTTGTTAGTGCCTTCTGCCTGTATGCTGTATTTACATTTGTACTCTGCATCTTAAGTTAAATAATCGCCATTTGTTCCTATATTTTCACATCTATATTTACTCTTAACAAAATGTAGAATAAAGGCAATACTCTTGAAGAAGAGTGTGAGGTAAACTTCTTTAATTGCCCCCCATCAATATGGACAAGGCCTTTATAGAGCCTGTCTTCACTACTAATGTAAGTTTGTTCTCCTTGAGCCTTCAAACTTTATTGTTTATATTTGGATAGCTATGAGTACAAATGTTGTTTATTTTTGTCTTCTGCATCAAATTTCTTGTTCAAAGTTTATAAAGTAGAAGTACATAAACATAAGTTTGTCGTTCTCAATTTCAGTCTTTAGTTGTACAATCTAGTTCCTTATTCGTACCATGTAAATTAAACTAAACATAGCAAGTTATCTTCTTTACCACTATGTGTATGCTTGTGTCCTTGATCTGTAATCTAGTGGTGTGGTGAGACTACCAACAACAGCACAATGTTATATGCTGCTATGTCTTAACTATGAACAATGCCATATTATATTAATGTTATTTAAATCGTGTCTCTTTATTTACCAATCTGAAATGGTATAAATTGACAGTACACTCACCATTCATGCTTATACGTTGTTTAGAACTACATCTATGCTTGTGTTCTTGATCTATAATCTAGTGGTCTGGTGAAGCTGGCCGCTCCTACACAATGCCATTTCCTGCTGTCTTAACTATGAACAATGCCTATTATGTTAATGCTATTTTAAACCGTGTCTCTTTATTTCTGACAAATAAATGAGATGAATTGACAGCGCTGATGCTTATATGTGCAAAACCTATTATCTACCTACTTGTTTCTCTTTCAGGGTGACAACACTACTGCTAGGAAGAACTGCCACAATGATAGTGAGACGAACCCATTGTTTGTCCCTCTAACACATATTCCAGAGGAGAAGGAAAAACATATTGAGGGTAGGGATACAACCACGAAGTCACATCTTGATGTAGTGTCAAACTTACTCAGTGACACAAGCTCGATGAAGTCACCGCCTGAATTTGTTCGACTTCTTCAGTCTGAAATTCAAGCAGAAATACATGCTTCCGCTCAAATACGACTGGAACTTCAATCTCTATGCAAGATTAATCGTAAGTATAGGATGTTTATTGATGCTATGTAGCTTAAGTTGGTGGATATGAGCGCCAAAGAAGCACAGTCTCATCAGGTTGCTAAGATGCTTGCGCCGGAGCTGCTGGGCCGGGCTAACCTTTCTTGAACTATGTTGAAGTGTTGTCGATTCTGTCTATTATTTTGTCCGCCTGTTAACTTCCACTGGTGGCGACCTGCCCAGTTTATGTAATCTGTTGTCTGGTTTCCCTTTATTATCACTGGTGGCAAATTTTGATGCCGAGGGGATGCAATATGCTGTAATTTCTTTATTGTATTGTCTAGGTTTATTCTTGGTCGATATGCTGTAATTTAGGCTGGAAGGTTCATTTGATCTCAGTGTTATCGATCTTCAGGGCGGCCCGTTACTCATATGGGCCAAAACGTGGGCCTATAATCATCTTGGGCCATTAGCAGGTCTAAACCTTATGGTTGTTGCCCGCCTTTAACAGGCTGAATAAAGTTCTGGCCAACTGGGCCAGAGAATACAATGGGCTTTTAACAGGTTAAAACCTAGATTGGGATAGCGTTGAGCCGAAAAATTCACGGGCCAATACATGCCGAAACTGCCTAAGGCCCATGTTTGGCCCAAATAGGACGAGCAGTTAACAGGCCAAAATATGTCTTGGGCCCGTTTGGCCCAATAAAATTCTGGGCTTTAAGCAGGCTGGTATCTACGCGGGCCATAGGCCTAAAGGTGTCATGGGCCATTATCAGATGGGTTGTAAGCAGGCCGTATTCAATGTGGGCTGTAATTAGGCCCAACTGTTACACGAGCCATTAATACGCCGGTAGGCCAGTTGGGCTGAAATTTATCCACGAAGACTGCGGGCCGTTAAGAGGCCTAAAGTTATGTCGGACAAGAAATAGCCCAATGTCTGCATGGGCCGTTAAATGGCCTAAAGTTAAACCGGTCCGACAATGTCCCAGATGCACCACATGCCGCTAACAAGCCAAAACTATTATCAGGCCGAACTGGTAAACGAGCATTTAACAGGCTAAAATACAAACCTATCTTAGAATGGGCCCAAAAGAACAGTGGCAATTCTGGGCTTTAAGCAGGCTGGTATCTACGCGGGCCATAGGCCTAAAGGTGTCATGGGCCATTATCAGATGGGTTGTAAGCAGGCCGTATTCAATGTGGGCTGTAATTAGGCCCAACTGTTACACGAGCCATTAATACGCCGGTAGGCCAGTTGGGCTGAAATTTATCCACGAAGACTGCGGGCCGTTAAGAGGCCTAAAGTTATGTCGGACAAGAAATAGCCCAATGTCTGCATGGGCCGTTAAATGGCCTAAAGTTAAACCGGTCCGACAATGTCCCAGATGCACCACATGCCGCTAACAGGCCAAAACTATTATCAGGCCGAACTGGTAAACGAGCATTTAACAGGCTAAAATACAAACCTATCTTAGAATGGGCCCAAAAGAACAGTGGCATGTTAACGGGCTTGATCCGATATGGGCCGTAATTTGGCCCAAAACACGACAGGTTGTGAATGGGCTTGATTTGGTATGGGTCTCAATTTGGCCCAAAACATGGTAGGTTGTTAACGGGTCAGCCCACTAGTGCCTGAAAAAACATGGTGGGCCTTTAGCTGGGCCGGCCTTTTCACCGGAATGGGCCTGTAACATCCCAAAATTCTAAATTTTGGAATGTTATATTAAATAATTCTGATTTGTTTGTTTGATTGTTGAGTGATTGATTGTGTGAAATTGAGTGGAATTTGAAACTTTTTGAAAGTTTAATGAGAGGGAATGAAATGACTTTCCCAGACTTTCTTTTTGACTTTTGATCTCTGGGGATTCAAATTCATTTTATCATCATAACACTAGTATGAAGATTACATGACTTCTTCCATTTGAAATGAAAAGGGTTTTTGAAAAAAGAATATTTGAATTCCATCTGAAAGTATTTCAAATTCATAAACTTTATGCAACTCAATGATTTTCATGAGGGGAGATAAAATGACTTCTTCAAAGTATATGACATATGAGTTGGAAGTATGAAGAAAGGTTTGAAGATGGTTTGAATTTTTTTTAAATTCAAAACCATTTGGAGTTATTTGCTTTATTTCGAATTATTTTTCTCCAAAATTAAACTATATGAAAAATAGGGTAAAATGATTCCCTACATTATAAAAATGGAGAAAATTTAGTTTGAAATAATTTTGGTATCTTAATGTAATTTTATTTGAATTTTAATTGCATCAGTAGCACTTTTTGATTTATTAGAATTTATGTGAATTTTATTTCACCATGTAAAAATGTTCATGTTGTAGGATTTATTCTTCCGGTCATTTTGATATATAATATGTCTATATAAAAGTATTATTGTTTTTCCTTTATTTAATTTTCTTGTCTGTGCTTTATAAAAAAAATTAGCCGAAGCCAATGGACCAAGGGCCCACCTAACTTTCTCTCTCTCGCTCTCCCTCGGCCCATCTACGCGCCAGGCTGGCCTAGCAGCCACGCGCACGCCCGGAGCCCCTTCGCCTCGGTCGCCCGCTCCCTCCTCGCTCGCCCTGTGCCGCTGACCGCTGGGGCCCACTGCCCGATCGCCCCGCACGCATCTTCCTCTTCTTCCTCCCCATGCTAGAACCACCGCGTTGTCGCCGTATTCCGGAGATCGCTGATCCTCCCCCGATTCGCCCCCTCCACCAAGGAAACCCCTCCCCCTATATATATACCCCTCCCCTCACCCCGTTCTGCCCCTTCCTGACCCCCGAACCCCTCTCCATCGCCTGCAATCCCTCGCCGGAGCCCGAGCTCTGCCGCCACGCCATTGCCGCCACAGCACTCGACCCCGACCACCTTGCCGCCACCTAAGATCACCACCGCAACCCCATCGCTTGTCCGCATCTCCCCGTGCCTTCGCCCGAGCACAAAACCCACCGGAGCGCCATCATCCGCCGACGCCCGAACGCCATCGCCGCCTCAACCTCACCGTTGTCCTCCTCTGACGTCCCCGAGCTCACTGCCGACCACCATCGGCATCGCCGTTGTCTTCCGCATCGCCTGGGCGTCTTCACCGTCGTCGAGGACCACCGGAGGCCTCACCTGCATCGTCCCCGAGCCGCCGCCGACCTCGTCGGAGCTCACCCCACCGCGGTGAGCCATTCCCCTCCGTCCGATCTATTATTGACGCGCTAGATTAGATCTAACGAACGGTTAGGTTTTTCTGTTTATAGATCGGTTTAGTTCCGGTTCGTTTCAGTTTTATTCGGTTTAGATCGGTTCAGGTCGAGTCGGTTTAGCCGATCGGTCTTTCTGTTTTAGCCCATACACGTTTCTACTATTTTCCGCCCGAGCGCTGTTTAGTTTCAGCTCGCACACCCCGTAGCGCCCGTTAGTTTTTTTTTGTTTTGTTTTTTTATTATTTTTCGTTTCTGTTTTAAAAACATAATAGTTCTGATTTTATATTGCTTATAACTTTTATGTTTTAGATCCAAATTGATTGATTCTTTTTGCATTAGATTCAAAATTTGTTGAAGTTTATGTTTGTACCATTGGATTTCAAATTTGAGTAGTTTAAAATTGAATTTGATGAAATTTATCCAAATCGCTATTTTGGCCGTATCTTGAGTTTTATGAAATATTTTTGATTGATTCTTTTTGCTACTGTTTTGTTACTGTTTTGTCTATCCAGTAGCTTATAGTTATTCATTTTTTAGTTTAATTTAACTAGGTTTATTGCGAAAACAGTACTGTTTTGCTTATGTAGTTGTTTTAGTCATATAATTAGTGTTTTTAATTATTTTTAGTTAATTCCTTTTGTAAATTTTTACATGTTGTCATATGTTTATGTTAGACTGCAGTAGATACATTTTTGTAGTTATTTACTAGTGTTTAGCTACTATTTTAGTATTTGTTTGTTTAGTTCATAGTGATAGTTGATAAAAGTAGTTCCATTAGTTTCAAAAGTAACTCTTTTTGCCACTTCATTATATGTTGTCATTGATTCTGTTATTTAGGAGTAAATTAGTTTGATAATTATTTTAGTATTGTTTACTTTTGTCTTTTGCTAGTTGTTATAGTTGTTCTGGTGTTAACTAGTGAGTTACAATAATTTTCATACTAGTTCCTTTTGCTAGTAAATGCTTTAGTAAATTTTTTTGTTGTTGTTTTATTAGAATTTTATTTTCTTTACTGTAGAAAAGTTATTAGAGTAATTTAGTGATGTTATGTAAGATTTGTGTGAATTTGGTCTCCACTAGTTTTCCTTGAAGTTTTCTTTCGAAGTTTTCCTTTGTTTTTTATTTGGTTTTCTTCTTGTTTTTTTATTGTTATTTTGAGTGCTAGTATTTTTTGCTAGGACGATTGCTTATATGATTACCATGTTTGACTATATAGATTTACATCGGAGTGACGAATAGTTTTATCAAGTTTCCGAGAGCGTTTATATCTTCATCAACATACCAGGCAAGTTCACTTTGACCATGTTTTTCATACCTATATTTTTATTGCATTTAGGGTCATCCTTGCAACAACTTCTCCAGTAGTGATGTTGATTCTTGTAGTTGAGTAGAATGCATGAGGTCGGAACCCACCTCCCTGTTACCAAGCTCGGGACGTATATAGTTTTAATGCTACGCTGTAGTAGACGGGGTTTGGTATGAGTTCTCGGGAGTGGTGTGAGAATGAAGGACTTTACGTCAAAGACGACAACTTCATGATGGCATCTGCAAGGACTACATCTTCAGGACTCCTCAAGATTTCGAGACTCGAGACAAGAATTCAATACACACTACTGGGTGAAGGACGGTTGACGGGCACCCCGGAGAAACCAGTGGTTGGCCGGGATGCATGGAGAAGCGCCATGACATCTTGCGGAAAGCTTCACCCAGACTCAAAGAGATGGAAGGATACTTCATCCCCAGAAGCTTACCTGTGCAAACGCAAGTCACTATGGGCTCTGGCTTGGTTGACCTTAGTGGTGACTCTGGCTGGGACGGTGCTAGCAGATGTAGAACTACGGTAGGATTGGATGAGCACCGGACAGTGGTCACAGGAACTCTTCGGAAGACCATGTTTCGGTCATCTTGTTCTCAAACACCCTGAAGTGCGAGAATGAAAAGAGAGGGATCGAATCTTGTGGGTAAAGTGTACAAACCTCTGCAGAGGGTTAAAACCTTATCGATTAGCCGTGTCCCCGGTTACGGACAATTTGAGCCTCTGGACTTGGATCTATCTCGGAACTCTCAACACCGGATTGATAACTTAATTGTGGGCAACTTATGATGATTTGGGCTATGAGACATCGGTTGGCGGAACCATGTCATGATAGAAAACTCCGTAGTACAGACTCCTGATATTCCTTTGTTGTAGGGAAAATAAAACCAGCTTTTACGCAAAAACATCAGACACAGAGCCACAAAACCATATTGCATATAGAATAGTTTTATCATCTGTTTTCCTCATATTGTGATCTTGCTGGTACATTCAATGTACTGACCTACACGGCTGCAACGTCTCATGTTGCAGATATGTTCCTTCCGACGAGTAAGAGTACGGTACAGGGTTACGGTCTACACTCAACCTGCCGATGGCGTTGATGGGACTCCACACCTAATTGTTTGTTTCCGTTGAGACTTATGAGGTATATATCCGTTTTACGTTATTTATACATGTGATTGCACTTTGATATATACATTGATGTACTGTGTGTGCCAGCATACCAATCCAGGGATGGCACAGATACACAGAGGCTTGACCGTCTGAGGTCGGGTCGCTACAGGGCCTCTGTTGGGTCGTGCCACATGTCAACGTATCATAGGTGCCTCATGTCCAATGAGTGGATGACATCTGTCCCAACGGTGAGCAAACACATGTTTCCTCTGGCCAATGAGTATTTTACACGTGGAAAATCCCCATTGGTCCGGGCTATTAATGGGTTATCGGATCCAAAACCGGACCCGATAGCTTAACGGTGTTCCGTTACGGTGGATGTGATAACCCACAAGTATAGGGGATCACAATAGTTTTCGAGGGTAGAGTATTCAACCCAAATTTATTGATTCGACACAAGGGGAGCCAAAGAATATTCTCAAGTATTAGCAGCCAAGTTGTCAATTCAACCCCACCTGGAAACTTAATATATGCAGCAAAGTATTTAGTAGCAAAGTAATATGATAGTAGTGGTAATGGTAGCAAAAGTAATATTTTTGGTTTTATAGTGATTGTAATAGTAGCAACAAAAAAGTAAATAAGCGAAGAACAATATATGAAAAGCTCATAGGCAATGGATCAGTGATGGATAATTATGTTGGATGCGATCAATCATGCAACACTTATAACATAGGGTGACACAGAACTAGCTCCAGTTCATCAATGTAATGTAGGCATGTATTCTGAATATAGTCATACGTGCTTATGGAAAAGAACTTGCATGACATCTTTTGTCCTACCCTCCTGTGGCAGCGGGGTCCTATTGGAAACTAAGGGATATTAAGGCCTCCTTTTAATAGAGTACCGGACCAAAGCATTAGCACTTAGTGAATACATGAACTCCTCAAACTACGGTCATCACCGGTAAGTATCCCGATTATTGTCACTTTGGGGTTAATGGATCATAACACATAATAGGTGACTATAGACTTGCAAGATAGGATCAAGAACTCACATATATTCATGAAAACATAATAGGTTCAGATCTGAAAACATGGCACTCGGGCCCTAGTGACAAGCATTAAGCATAACAAAGTCATAGCAACATCAATCTCAGAACATAGTGGATACTAGGGATCAAACCCTAACAAAACTAACTCGATTACATAATAAATCTCATCCAACCCATCACCGTCTAGCAAGCCTACGATTGAATTACTCACGCACGGCAGTGAGCATCATGAAATTGGTGATGGAGGAAGGTTGATGATGACGATGGCGATGGATTCCCCTCTCCGGAGCCCCGAACGGACTCCAGATCAGCCCTCCCGAGAGAGTTTAGGGCTTGGCGGCGGCTCCGTATCGTAAAACGCGATGAATCCTTCTCCCTAATTTTTTTCTCCCCGAACACGAATATATGGAGTCAGGATGGACGTGGGTGGAGCATCAGGGGGGCCACGAGGCAGGGAGGCGCCCAGGGGGTAGGCGCGCCCCCACCCTCGTGGACAGGGTGTGGGCCCCCTGACGTTGATTCTTTCGCCAGTATTTTTTATATATTCCAAAAATAATATCTGTTGATTTTCAGGTCATTCCGAGAACTTTTATTTCTGCACAAAAATAACACCATGGCAATTCTGCTGAAAACAGCGTCAGTCCAGGTTAGTTCCATTCAAATCATGCAAGTTAGAGTCCAAAACAAGGGCAAAAGTGTTTGGAAAAGTAGATACGATGGAGACGTATCAACTCCCCCAAGCTAAAACCTTTGCTTGTCCTCAAGCAATTCAGTTGACAAACTGAAAGTGATAAAGAAAAACTTTTACAAACTCTGTTTGCTCTTGTTGTTGTAAATATGTAAAGCCAGCATTCAAGTTTTCAGCAAAGATTATGAACTAACCATATTCACAATAACATTTAGGTCTCATGTTTACTCATATCAATGGCATAATCAACTAGCGAGCAATAATAATAAATCTCGGATGAAAACACTTTCTCAAAACAATCATAATATGATATAACAAGATGGTATCTCGCTAGCCCTTTCTGAGACTGCAAAACATAAATGCAGAGCACCTTTAAAGATCAAGGACTGGCTGGAAATTGTAATTCATGGTAAAAGAGATCCAGTCAAGTCATACTCAATGTAAACTAACAATAATACATGCAAATGACAACGGTGCTCTCCAACTGGTGCTTTTTAATAAGAGAATGATGACTCAGCATAAAAGTAAATGGATAGCCCCTTCGCAGAGGGAAGCAGGGATTTGTAGAGGTGCCAGAGCTTGGTTTTGAAATAGAGATGAATAATATTTTGAGCGGTATACTTTCATTGTCAACATAAAAACTGAGAGATCTCGATATCTTCCATGCTACACACATTATAGGCGGTTCCCAAGCAGAATGGTAAACTTTATACTCCCCCACCACCAACAAGCATCAATCCATGGCTTGCCCGAAACAACGGGTGCCTCCAACTAATAACAATCCTGCGGGAGTTTTGTTTGCAATTATTTTGATTTGATTCGAGCATGGGACTGGGCATCCCGGTGACCAGCCATTTTCTTGTAAGTGAGGAGCGGAGTCCACTCCTCTTGAGAATAACCCGCCTAGCATGGAGGATACAGACAACCCTAGTTGATACATGAGCTATTCGAGCATACAAAACAGAATGTTTATTTGAAGGTTTAGAGTTTGGCACATACAAATTTACTTGGAACGGCAGGTAGATACCGTATATAGGAAGGTATAGTGGACTCATATGGAATAACTTTGGGGTTTATGGAATTGGATGCACAAGCAGTATTCCCGCTTAGTACAAGTGAAGGCTAGAAGAAGACTGGGAAGCAACCAACTAGAGAGCGACAACAGTCATGAACATGCATTAAAATTAATCAACACTGAATGCAAGCATGAGTAGGATATAATTCACCATGAACATAAATATCATGGAGGCTATGTTGATTTTGTTTCAACTACATGCGTGAACATGTGCCAAGTCAAGCTACTCGAATCGTTCAAAGGAGGATACCACCCCATCATACCACATCACAACCATTTTAATAGCATGTTGGCACGCAAGGTAAACCATTATAAACTCCTAGCTAATTAAGCATGGCATAAGCAACTATAATCTCTAATTTTCATTGCAAACATGTTTCATTCATAATAGGCTGAATCAGCAACGATGAACTAATCATATTTACAAAAACAAGAGAGGTCGAGTTCATACCAGTTTTTCTCATCTCAATCAGTTCATCATATATCGTCATTATTGCCTTTCACTTGCACAACTAAATAGTGTGGATAATAATAATAGTGCATGTGCATTGGACTAAGCTGGAATCTACAAGCATCCAATTCAAGAGAAAAGACAAGGTGATATGGGCTCTTTGTTAGATCAACAATAATGCATATGAGAGCCACTCAATATTTTCATCATGGTTTTCTCCTCTCGACCCCCAAAGAAATAAAATTATTTACACAGGAAAGCTCCCAACAAGCAAAAGAAGAATGAGAAATCTTTTTGGGTTTTCTTTTAATTACTACTACTATAGGCACAGAAAGTAAACTAGCTAAAAGCTACAACTATTTTTTTGGTTTTTTCTTAAGGTTTTTCAAACACACAAGAAGAAAGCTTAAAAAGAAATTAAACTAGCATGGATGATACAATGAAAATGTATGAGCACCGACAACTGGCATGAGTGTGTGAACATGAATGTAATGTCGGTGAGAAATACGTACTCCCCCAAGCTTAGGCTTTTGGCCTAAGTTAGTCTATGCCCATGGATCAAAGCTGCTCTCTCCGGTGTACTGAGGAGGATCCTCAGGCTGCCACTGGTCGGCGATCTCCTCCGGATTCCACTGATAAACAGACTGACGGTGAGGATCAAGTGGTGGCTCCGGTTCAGGCTCTAGAGCTGACATCAGGCTCCGGTAGGCATGAATGGCCTCCGAAAGAACAAGGTACATGCCTGAAAATATGTTGAAGAAAGAGGGCACAGGCAAGGTAATAAACTCACAATATTTTTTGTTAAATATCAATTTATATTTGAGTATCTTCTTATTATCCTTAACAATAAACTCATGTGCTACCATACTCTTATAATCTAGAACGATAGGAGGCAACAACTTTTCCTCTTTCTCATAATGCCTGATAGATATGTTAAAGTGTGTAGTAAGGCGCGAGGCGAAGATGCCTCCGAGGACGGGGCCTATCAGATTTAACCGTTTAGCAACAATAGCGCCTAAACTGAAAGTAGTATCATGAAACAAGGCATGGCGCAAAATAACAATATCAGGAGCACTAAGGTTTCCACAGTTCCTGCGACCAATTAAGCATCTACTAGCAAATATTGCAAAGTAACGTAGAACGGGAAAATGTATGCTAGTGATTCTCGCACCGGGAACTTTCCTCGTTTCCCCTACAACAATTGTATCAATAAATCCCTCCACATCATTTCTACGTCTTGAGCTTGCATTGGTTTTCCCCGAAGAGGAAGGGATGATGCAGCAGAGTAGCGTAAGTATTTCCCTCAGTTTTTGAGAACCAAGGTATCAATCCAGTAGGAGGCCACGCTCAAGTCCCTCGTACCTGCACAAAACGATAGCTACTCGCAACCAACGCGATTAGGGGTTGTTAATCCCTTCATGGTCACTTACGAGAGTGAGATATGATAGATATAATATTTTTGGTATTTTTGATATAAAGATGCAAAGTAAAAAGTAAAGGCAAAGTAAAAAGCAAAACAATATTAAAGTGATGGAGATTGATATGATGAGAATAGACCCGGGGGCCATAGGTTTCACTAGTGGATTCTCTCAAGAGCATAAGTATTCTACGGTGGGTTAACAAATTATTGTTGAGCAATTGACAGAATTGAGCATAATTATGAGAATATCTAGGCATGATCATGTATATAGGCATCATGTCCGTGACAAGTAGACCGAATCGATTCTGCATCTACTACTATTACTCCACTCATCGACAGCTATCCAGCATGCATCTATAGTATTAAGTTAAAAACAGAGTAACGCCTTAAGCAAGATGACATGATGTAGAGAGATAAATTCATGCAATATGAAATAAACCCCATCTTGTTATCCTCGATGGCAACGATGCAATACGTGCCTTGCTGCCCCTTCTGTCACTGGGAAAGGACACCGCAAGATCGACCCCAAAGCTAAGCACTTCTCCCATGACAAGAACTACCAATCTAGTTGGCCAAACCAAACGGATAATTCGAAGAGACTTGCAAAGATAACCAATCATGCATAAAAGAATTCAGAGAAGATTCAAATATTATTCATAGATAGACTTGATCATAAACCCACAATTCATCGATCTCAACAAACACACCGCAAAAAGAAGATTACATCGAATAGATCTCCACAAGAGAGGGGGAGAACTTTGTATTGAGATTCAAAGAGAGAGAAGAAGCCATCTAGCTACTAACTATGGACCCGAAGGTCTGAGGTAAACTACTCACACTTCATCGGAGGGGCTAGGATGATGTAGAAGCCCTCCGTGATTACGGCCCTCTTCCGGCGGAGCTCCGGAACATGCCCCAAGATGGGATCTCATGGATACAGAAAGTTGTGGCGGTGGAATTAGGTCTTTGGCTCCTGTTCTGATTGTTTGGGGGTACGTAGGTATATATAGGAGGAAGGAGTACGTCGGCGGAGCACCGAGGGGCCCACGAGGCAGGGAGCGCGCCCTAGGGGGGGCTCCCCCACCCTCGTGACCTCCTCTTTGATCCCTTGTAGTAGGGTCCAAGTCTCCTGGATCACGTTCGGTGAGAAAATCACGTTCCCGAAGATTTTATTCCGTTTGGACTCCGTTTGATATTCTGTTTCTCCGAAACACTGAAATAGGCAAAAAACAGCAATTCTGGGCTGGGCCTCCAGTTAATAGGTTAGTCCCAAAAATAATATAAAAGTGGAAGATAAAGCCCAATATAGTCCAAAACAGTAGATAATATAGTATGGAGCAATAAAAAATTATAGATACGTTGGAGACATATCAATCATTACGATGCGGTTCCTCTATGCTGCCCTCAAAGGGTATCAAACAGACCTGGCCAAAATCATAAAGTGACATCTCCTTATGCTCATCATATAAATAAAATTCCACCAAAGGTGGTGATCTTCTAGCATGGAAATGGAAGTTTTGCACAAAAATATTGGTGAGTAAGAGATACTGTTCACGCTGGTCGTGGAGGAAGTCGGTGAGGCTTGCATTCTCAGCCAAATAATAAAAATCTTCATGAATCCTAGCTTCTCTCAATAACTCATCACAAGGCCATTCACATGGTCGAACCTCCGCAGTACGAGGGAGATTATACTTGGGCTTCTTGTTCTCTTCACTTTGCTTATCCTTCGAGCTTCGGCTCGATGAGCCCCTCAAAAATCTCTTCATCTTTTTCTGAAAATTTCTGAAATTTTTAGTAACTCAAATAAAAGTGAATAAAGCTCAACAAAATTGATAGCGACTACTCCTACAAGTGTCTAGAGGCTATATCATGCATTAAAACTACTTTTGACCACATAAATTTGACATGCAAGCTCAAGAACAGGGTCACCTAAGCAGCAAAATTTTGCAATAAATAAAGAACTAGAACAAAAACTAATTGGACCATTGGAGGAGTCACATACCGAAGAACAATCTCGCAAAGCAGTTTTGTGAATGGAGCTTTGAGCAAGGAGATGAAAATGGCAGCAAGATGAGCAAGAACTCGGGTTTGAGCTGGTGGATGATTTTTTCTAGAGCAGGACGAAGTGTGTGGGTGCAAGAATAAGTGGAGGGGACCCACGTGGGGTCCACGAGGCAGGGGGTGGGCGCACCCTCCACCCTCGTGGGCACGTGGCTGCTCCCCCTGCTGTGTTCTCAGTGCCTAAAATCCTCAAATATTCTAGAAAAAATCATATTTCATTTTCAGGGCATTTGGAGAACTTTTATTTTGGGGGTATTTTTTACTGCATGGATAATTCAAAAATAGCCAGAAAATACTAATTTTGCTTTATTTGATATAAATAACAGAAAGTAAAAAGAGGGTACATAGAACTGTGCTTTATAACTTCATCCATCTCATACTCGTCAAAAGGAATCCACTAACAAGGTTGATCAAGTCTTGTTAACAAACTCATTCTGAATTGCATGAAATCGAAGAAATTCCAAATAACACTAGATTACCTCAACGGGGATATGCATGTCCCCAACAATAAGGATATCATATTTCTTCTTGACAGTAGGAAGAGGAAATTCAAAACCTCCAATAGTAATTGTTGAAAATTTTCCAATAGAATTGATACTGTGAACTTGAGGTTGTTTCCTCAGAAAGTGTATCGTATGTTCATTACCATTAACATGAAAAGTGACATTGCCTTTGTTGCAATCAATAACAGCCCCTGCAGTATTCAAAAAGGGTCTTCCAAGAATAATGGACATACCATCGTCCTCGGGAATATCAAGAATAAGAAAGTTCGTTTAGATAGTAACGTTTGCAACCACAACAAGCACATCCTCACAAATACCGACAGGTATAGCAGTTGATTTATCAACCATTTGCAAAGATATTTTAGTAGGTGTCAACTTATTCAAATCAAGTCTACGATATAAAGAGAGAGGCATAACACTAACACCGGCTCCAAGATCACATAAAGCAATTTTAACATTGTTTCTTTTAATGGAGCATGGTATAGTTGTACTCCTGGATCTCCTAGTTTCTTAGGTATTCCACCTTTAAAAGTATAATTAGCAAGCATGGTGGAAATTTCATCTTCCGGTATCTTTCTTTTATTTGTAACAATATCTTTCATATATTTAGCATAAGGATTCATTTTAAGCATATTAGTCAAACGCATGCGCAAAAAGATAGGTCTAATCATTTCAGCAAAGCGCTCAAAATCCTCATCATCCTTTTTCTTGGATGGTTTAGGAGGAAAAGGCATGGGTTTCTGAACCCATGGTTCTCTTTCTTTACCGTGCTTCCTAGCAACAAAGTCTCTCTTATCATAACATTGATTCTTTGATTGTGGGTTATCAAGATCAACAGCAGGTTCAATCTCTACATCATTATCATTGCTAGGTTGAGCATCAACATGAACATCATCATTAACATTATCACTAGGTTCATGGTCATTACCAAATTGTGTTTCAGCATCAGAAATAGAAATATCATTGGGATTCTCAGGTGTGTCAACAACGGGTTCACTAGAAGCATGCAAAAGTCCTATCATTTTTTTTCTTCCTTTTAGAAGGACTAGGTGCATCTACATTAGTTCTTTGAGAATCTTGCTCAATTCTCTTAGGGTGGCCCTCGGGATATAGAGGTTCCTGACTCATTTTACCCCCTCTAGTCATAACTCTAACAACATTATCATTTTTCTTATTATTTAATTCATTGAGCAAATCATTCCGAGCCTTAAGTACTTGTTCTACTTGAGTGGTAACCATAGAAGCATGTTTACTAATAAGTTTAAGTTCACCTTTAACACTAGCCATATAATCACTCAAGTGTTCAAGCATATCATCATTGCATTTCAATTGTCTACCAACATAAGCATTGAAGTTTTCTTGCTTAACCATAAAGTCATCAAACTCATCCAAGCATTGGCTAGCAAACTTAGTAAATGGAATTTCACATTTATCAAATCTATAGAGAGAATTTACCTTTACTACCTGTGTCGGGTTATCAAGACCATGTATTTCTTTAATAGGTGGTAAATTTTTAACATCTTTAGCTTTAATACCTTTTTCTTTCATAGATTTTTTTGCCTCTTGCATATCTTCAGGACTGAGAAATAGAATACCCCTTTTTCTTTGGAGTTGGCTTAGGAGTTGGTTCAGGAAGTGTCCAATTATTTTCATTAGTCAACATATTATTCAATAGCAATTCAGCTTAATCAACACTTCTTTCCCTGAAAACACAACCAGCACAACTATCTAGCTAATCTCTGGAAGCATCGGTTAGTCCATTATAAAAGATATCAAGTATTTCATTTTTCTTGAGAGGATGATCAGACAAAGCATTAAGTAATCAGAGAAGCCCCCCAAGCTTGTGGGAGACTCTCTTCTTCAATTTGCACAAAATTATATATTTCCCTTAAAGCGGCTTGTTTCTTATGAGCGGGGAAATATTTAGCAGAGAAGTAATAAATCATATCCTGGGGACTACGCACACAACCAGGATCAAGAGAATTAACCCATGTTTTAGCATCACCCTTTAATAAGAACGGAAACAACTTAAGGATAAAGTAATAGCGAGTTTTCTCATCATGAGTAAACAGGGTGGCTATATCATTTAATTTAGTAAAATGTGCCACAACAGTTTCAGATTCATAGCCATAAAAGGATCAGATTCAACCAAAGTAATTAACTCAGGACCAACAGAGAAATCATAATCCTTATAAGTAATAAAGATAGGTGAAGTAGCAAAAGCAGGGTTATATTTCATTCCAGCATTCAAAGACTTTTCTTTAAGCTTAGCTAATAATTTCTTAAGATCAGATCTATCATTGCAAGTTAAGAAGTCTCTAGTACTTTCTTCATCCATAACATAACCCTCAGGAACAACAGGCAATTCATATCCAGGGGGAGAATCTTCATCATCACTTTTATTCGTATTATCAGTTTCAATAATTTCATTCTCTCTAGCCCTAGCAAGTTGTTCATCAAGAAATTCACCTAATGGCACAGTAGTATCAAGTATAGAAGTGATTTCATCATAAATATCACGCATAGCAAAAGTGGCATCATCAATAACATGCGACCTATCGGAATCAATAGCAGAAGTAGGTGTCGCAAGTTTACTCAAAACAGAAGATGACAGTTCCTTACCTCCCCTCGTAGTTGAGGGAAAAATCTTGGTTCTTTCATCTTTCAAGTTCTTCATAGTGATTAGCAGATATAAATCCCAAGTGACTCAAAGAATAGAGCTATGCTCCCCGGCAACGGCGCCAGAAAATAGTCTTGATAACCCACAAGTATAGGGGATCGCAACAGTTTTTGAGGGTAGAGTATTCAACCCAAATTTATTGATTCAACACAAGGGGAGCCAAAGAATATTCTTAAATATTAGCAGCTGAGTTGTCAATTCAACCACACCTGGAAACTTAATATCTGCAGCAAAGTATTGAGTAGCAAAGTAATATGATAGTAGTGGTAACGGTAGCAAAAGTAATTTTTTTGGTTTTATAGTGATTGTAACAGTAGCAACGGAAAAGTAAATAAGCGAAGAACAATATATGAAAAGCTCGTAGGCAATCGATCAGTGATAGATAATTATGTCAGATGCGATCAATCATGCAACAGTTGTAACATAGGGTGACACAGAACTAGCTCCAGTTCATCAATATAATGTAGGCATGTATTCCGAATATAGTCATACGTGCTTATGAAAAATAACTTGCATGACATTTTTTGTCCTATCCTCCCATGACAGTGGGGTCCTATTGGAAACTAAGGGATATTAAAGCCTCTTTTTAATAGAGTACCGAACCAAAGCATTAGTACTTAGTGAATACATGAACTCCTCAAACTACGGTCATCATCGATAAGTATCCCGATTATTGTCACTTCAGGGTTAACAGATCATAACACATAATAGATGACTATAGACTTGCAAGATAGGATTAAGAACTCACATATATTCGTGAAAACATAATAGGTTCAGATCTGAAATCATGGCACTCGGGCCCTAATGACAAGCATTAAGCATAACAAAGTCATATCAATATCAATCTTAGAACATAGTGGATACTAGGGATCAAACCCCAACAAAACTAATTCGATTACATGATAAATCTCATCCAACCCATCACCGTCCAGCAAGCCTACGATGGAATTACTCACGCATGGCGGTGAGCATCATGAAATTGGTGATGGAGGAATATTGATGATGACGATGACGACGAATTCCCCTCTCCGGAGCCCCGAACGGACTCTAGATCAGCCCTCCTGAGAGAGTTTAGGGCCTGGCGGCGGCTCCGTATCGTAAACGCGATGAATCCTTCTCCCCAATTTTTCCCCGAACACAGATATATGGAGTCAGGATGGACGTCGATGGAGCATCAGGGGGCCCACGAGGCAGGGGGCGCGCCCCTCACCTTCGTGGACAGGGTGTGGCCCCCCTAACGTTGATTCTTTCGCCAGTATTTTTTATATATTCCAAAAATAATCTCCTTTTATTTTTAGGTCATTCCGAGAATTTTATTTCTGCACAAAAATAACACCATGGCAATTCTGCTGAAAACAGCGTCAGTCCGTGTTAGTTCCATTCAAATCATGCAAGTTAGAGTCCGAAATAAGGGCAAAAGTGTTTGAAAAAGTAGATACGACGGAGATGTATCAGGATGCCACCTGTCGGTCAACCTTGACGAAAGCACTTCTATGACGCGCGATTTATCGTCATGAAAGCGGACATTTCTGTGATGATAATTTGGTAATGTCATGAAACACTTCTACGACAGCACATGTATGACTATCTTGATTCTGTCATAAAATTATCATGGATGTATATGCATGGTAGAAAACATGATCTAATGTGACAAACATGTATCATCACGAAAGTGTATTTTTTTAGTGGTGTCAGCAAAACTATTGATACACTGAATGTTAGTAAGGCTATGAATTACGAACGAATAGTGCGTCAGCAAATGTGTAGACGCACGGCCTGCCAGTAAAAGTGTACACCAAGACGGACTGTGCGTCGGTAAGTGTAAGAATCGCTTACCCACAGTATGTTGATAAATGTTTGGGACAAACAGGGTGACCTAAATGAAATGTTCGCGCCGAACTGAAAATGAGGCGGGCTCTTTTGAACGAAAATTTCTGAGTCTCTGGTAGAAGAAGCCACGCAGCCCCACCGTTTCCCCCCTTGCGTATATACCTAAATCACAAATCCACCGTATCATCCCTATCCTCACCGTGCGCCGCCCGCCTCTACCCATCCATCCGCCGCCACAGCCATGTCGGCGTCACCGGCCATCGCCTCTCTACCACCTCCCTCTCCCCCCTACAGAAACTCCTTGCCTCACCCCACCGAAGGAACCTCCTCTCCTCACCCGTGTGCCGCCTGCCTCTACTCAGCTCGCCACCGCCGGCACCCCGTCACCGGCACCGCCCACCGCCGCCGGCACGCCGTCACCGACACCGCCCACCGCTGCCTCACCACCCCATCGACGCCGACCCCTTCACGTTGTTTGGTAGCCACCCCACCTCCCTCTCTCATGGCCAGATCCTTCCCTCCCCTTCTGAATCAAAGTGGTGTCGCCCTCCCCAGGGTTTGGGCACGCTACAACAAGAACCCACCTCGCAACCTCGGATTTGAGCCTGACTTCCATCTCGTTCCCCTATGGTTTTCGTTTTTTATTTTATTTATATTGTTCTCCTAGTTGCAGATTCACGGGTTAGGTGATGGGGATCGATTGGAGCTGCCGCGTGAGGAATGAAATTAGATCTACTGCATGCTTCATCAACGACTGCCAAGTGATGAGATCTACGGACCCATTCTCTTCTCATGACCACAACACGTCTGGTAAGCTCCCCTCCATGCTTTTCCACCACACAGGCTGAAAATCAAGTGTTTGATTGATTTCCTAGGCTTATTCATGCTTTGTAATTGTCGTGGATTTCCCTACACTGCACACGGTTGGAGGAAGTTAAATAAGTTGTTGATTTGAAGTGATAAATAAACTAATCAAGTAGTTACATGATTTCCTAGGCTTATTCATCCATGCTTTGCTATTATTGTGGATGTTTCCATGCTTCCATGCTTGCTTCAGTGTTCCCTAGTCAGGTTCAGGTGCATCATCCATGTGCTGTGCAATTTTCTACTTTGTTACCAGCACACAACAATAGGAACTATCTTTACTGAGATGCCAATTAACAAAGTTAGTGATAGTAGTAGGTAATCACAAAAGCTAATTCACAATTCCACCGTCTATCATCCTCTTCTCACCTAGCTCTGGTGAACGGCAGCGGCGACGGATCCCCTCTCATCGTGCCTTTGTCACCCTTTGTCTCATTATGTGCTCTAATTCTTCTTACTCCATATTTTCTTTCCTCTGAACTGCAGCATGAGAAGACAGGTTTGAGTTCAGGTCGTTGACCAGGACAAACAGCAGGCCGGACAATAATAACTTTCCCCCTCAGGTATAACCAGCAAATAGTTTTTCTGCAATTGAATGATCTTTTTAAGCTTGTTCACATTTAATTCTATGATCTGCTGGTCAGCAAATACATTTCTTATTTTCCCAAATACATGAGCTCTATTGTACGCATATTATTATTTCGCATGCTTAATGTGAAAAAACGGATTTGCCCATATCATTATCTTTGGTGTGTTCTAGCATTATGTAATTTTAGTACAATTATTATTCTACATGAATTTCTCTGTTCATTTGAGTCTGCTGAAGTATTAAAAAAATTATGGAACATGTTCTGAAGCTCCTATTAGGGATGAAAACACTTGATGTAGTAAGAGCGAATAGATTTGTGTTGTGTGCTTCAAAATAGTTTGCCATAGTGCCCTATTATATTACTAGTTTCTTTGTGGGTTTTTTCTCAAATTCCTATTAATGTCCTTATCTATCTACAGGAAGAGCTTCTTGGACTTGACCCCAGAGATAGCAACATTTCTGTTGTTTGTGGGCATGTTGGGGTTGTAATTTTACTACTCCTTTCACATGTTATTAGCACTTTCAGTTACCGCACATTTTCTACCATATATGTAGCTGAAAATTTGTTTCCATCATATGTCACATCTTATATGCCTAGTGGAGGGAACAAAAGTAAATCCAAAAGCTCCTTTCACAATAGCTCAGCTATGAATAGTGGTTTAAATTCTTGTAGTATCTTCACATCTATTGCACGAAAGAAATTTCACTTTACATTTATGATTTTGATGTATGGTATATAAATGGCATCCCTTTTTAATTTTTGTATGTTGCATGAGGCTTGCCTGTTGCCACTTTACTTTGAAATACAACAGTAAGCTATTATATGCGTATTTTTCAGCTCAACTCTTAAATTTCACTTATTTTAGACAAACATAGTAAAACCTACTAAACAGATTCATATCATGCATAATAATATTTTCTCTAGTTCTTTGTCTAAACCATTTTACATTTGATTGTGCTTATATATTGTCAACTATTAAATCAGGGTCTCAGGTAGATTATAAGGTTAAGGTTTGATCTCACCTGATGAAGTCTGACCAGAGTTCTAGATTCTTTGCTCTGTTTAATCAACCAAGTGATAGACTTGCTATTCACTAAGATGTTGAATAAAATAGGCTTGGCTTTATGAATTTTGAATGGGAAAATGATGTACTGGATATAGCTATAGTATGTCTGTGATACTGAGACCACTTACGCTTGGGCGCACAGCGAGTTTCTGCAAGTTCTTGTACCTTTTACCTTCTACAAATATGTGCCGCTTTGTTATTTTGCACTTTTTACTTTGCGGGAATTAACATAATGTGCAAAACTCTTACCAGGTGACCCTTGATGGTATGTTCATTTGCCTCTTGTTGCTGTACTGTTCAAATGCGCCGAGGCCCAAGGGCGAAGAAGACCAAAGGCTATGGATGGGTTTTATTGTGTCTTTTGGCAACAGTAGAGAGTAGAGTAGTATGATCTAGATATGGTAGAGTATTATCTTTAGGAACTTGTGTGGACATATTTGTCGATGGAACTTGCAATCACATATGTGAAATTTAACCAGATATGCTACATAGGTGAACCTAGATTTGTACACGGCTGAGTTTGCTATGAATTATGTGATGCTAAGCACACATGTGGAACATAGTTTCAATGCTTAATTTCTGTCCCAAGCAAACAAATTGTGTGAGCATGTCAGCCAACTTATGATAGATTGTATGTCGGCTAACAGAGAATGGAGGCACACAGTCTGTCGGTAAGTAATACAGACAATCTGTTTGCTAGCAAGCAAAATATCTACAGGTGCACGTGTGTGTCCGCAAGTAAAACATTTACGAACACACACGACTGTTGGCAAGAGAATGCATTACCGACACCCACATCTGTCTGCAAGAGAAAGCTTTGCTGACACATGGTCCGTTGGCAAGCGAAATGTATGTTGGTAAATACCTTTGCCCACAGCCAGGTTGCCGACAGAGGACACTAGACAGACTGCCGACAGAGGACACTAGACAGACAGTGTGTCAGCAAAGGTCTACACAGACATATTGTGTGTCACCAAATGCCACTATTGCCGACGCACACACGCGTTATCTATAGTGGATCGTTGTGTAGTGGACTCGCGTTCCATTCGGAAAGCGACGTGCCAGACCGACCGACCGTCTGGGGTGCCACGCGAACGCGACGGACGTGCTGTATACTCCGTACATGTTTACCGCCGTTTTCTTGAGGCTTTGCTCCATGGCGCAATCCATGGATACAATATTAGTATACTGTACTATTTAAAAGTTAAGGGCGGGGCTTTTCCCGTGCAGTAGGTGGGGCAATTCCGCCTAGTCGGTTTGAGAGAGACGCGAGAAGATGGGGGAGTAGGCTGCTGCAAACGTAGGGTTGTGTGATTTGACAACAAGTTACTGCTGGACAAGTGGGGCCCCGTGATTTGACTTGCCATTTTATCATTTTAACTGCGGCGCTACGACTAGCATGAGTCTCCCGATTCCTGATCACCTCCATGGTATACAGGTGCCTCTCCCAATACTCCACCATGTAGAGGCTGGCTCTTGCATGAGAGCCCATTCCTCCACTTTTTCCTTGCCTCTTTCCTCCACATATGGAAAAATGCCATGTAAGCGGGCTTATAGCCCACTATTGTACTTGCTCGTACAGGTGCTAAGCCTGCCACATAGGCATAAAGTCTGATGTGGCAAGTTAATTACTCTCTCCGTCTAGGTGTGCAAGTAATCTTACGAAAACTAAATAATTCCAAAACAGTTAGGCACGGTGCATGCATCGTTTCTTGTTTCTTGACATATCAACCAATAAGAGATGTGGGGCGTGCATACTTTTAATGACTTGAGACCACCATTTCATTGGAAGAGGTCACTCCTTGGCAAATGCAATAAATACTATGAAGAAAGAGATAGAGAGAATTAAAAAAACACTCTTACAACCAACCTTATAGCTAACCTTGTTGTATAAGTGATGACTATGTATGACATGCCAACATCAGATAGCCTAACGCACAGTGATAAATCTCTAAGGGCGCGACCACGCGAGCGAGACGACGGTCATGGTAGGTGCGACCATGATACGGGCTGCTGGCAGCCCTTGGATCTGAGATCGAACGTCGCATGCTAAGTTGCTGAAAATTTGCAGAATAACCCTATAGGATAGGATATTCACCCATAGGTCTAGAATCACGCCATGCAACTGTTCGATCTCAGATCCAAGGGCTCTCGGAAGCCCGTATCATGGGAGAATGGAAAGCTTCATATCACCTGTAATTTTCCCGACGCTTGACATGACATCGAAAGCCATTTAGTTGGGCATCGAGTAGACATGACATCTAATTGGGCCCCCTTAGTACTGTGCATGAATCCATTTATCCACCAGACAAGCCACTATCCTGCCGTTCGCATGCCCCACTCAGCATTTTTACAAAAACCGCTGACAGTTCTTGCTCGTACTCGTCCCCGGATGTCCTTTAACATTACGGCAGTTCGCTCCTAGTCGTCCCGTCCTTTCACATTACGGTAGTTCCACTAATCCTCACCCTCCTCCCAAATCCATGGCGTCCCAAATCTCCATGATCGGCAGTGAGTACAAGGTTAGAACCATCACCGGCGATGAGTTCGACATCATCTACACCCGTTCTTCCGCAATGGCGAAAGGATGCCTTGCTCGCTTCAAACGCATGTTCGAAAACTCAAATGATGAGTGGGTCGCTGGGCTAGATATTGAGTACACCATGTAGGATCGAAAGTATGTCTAGAGGGGGTGATTAGACTACTTGATCAAATAAAAATCTAGCCTTTTCCCAATTTTAAGTCTTGGCAGATTTTAGCAACTTAGCACAAATAAGTAATCAACCTACACGTGCAATTCTAAGAGTATAGCAGCGGAATGTAAAACAATTGCATACGAAGGTAAAGGGAGGAGTTTGGAGGGAGCAAACGCAATGTAGACACGGAGATTTTTGGCGTGGTTCCGATAGGTGGTGCTATCGTACATCCACGTTGATGGAGACTTCAACCCACGAAGGGTAACAGTTGCGCGAGTCCACGGAGGGCTCCATCCACGAAGAGTCCACGAAGAAGCAACCTTGTCTATCCCACCATGGCCATCGCCCACGAAGGACTTGCCTTAATAGGGTAGATCTTCACGAAGTAGGCGATCTCCTTGCTCGTACAAACTCCTTGGTTCAACTCCATAATCTTGATGGAGGCTCCCAAGTGACACCTAACCAATCTAGGAGACACCACTCTCCAAAAGGTAATAGATGGTGTGTTGATGATGAACTCCTTGCTCTTGTGCTTCAAATGATAGTCTCCTCAACACTCAACTCTCTCTCATAGGATTTGATTTTGGTAGAAAGATGATTTGAGTGAAAAGCACTTGAGGAAGGCTAGAGGTCAAGATTCATGTGGTTGGATTGGAATATCTTGACCTCAACACAAGTGTAGATGGTTCTCTCTCTCAGAAAATGTATGTTGGAAGTGTAGGCATATTCTGATGGCTCTCTCCACGAATGAAGAGTGGGTGGAGGGGTATATATAGCCTCCACACAAAATCTAACCGTTACACACAAGTCACCAAACTCAGTGGGACCGAATCATATAACTCGGCCAGACCGATTTAGTTCAAAATGTGAACGTTAGGATTTTCGGTGGGACCGATATGTCAACTTGGTGGAACCGATTCCATTAGGGTTAGGGCATAACGTAATCTCGGTGGGACCGATTTTGGTAATAGGCAAACAGAGAGTTGGTCAGGCAAACTCGATGGGACCAATTCGCTCATCTCGGTTAGACCGAAACGTTGCGAAGGGGAAACAGAGAGTTTGCATTTCAATCTCAGTGGGACCGACCGCTCATCTCGGTTGGACCGAAACGCTACGAAGGGAAATAGAGAGTTTGCAATCCCATCTCGGTGAGACCGAGATCCCTATTGGTGAGACCGAAGTGACTAGGGTTTTTGGCAGTAGCTATGTCAAGTGAACTCAGTGGCGCCGGATAGAAGATTTCGATGGGCCCGAGTTTGACTTTTGGTTTGGGACATATGTGGATATGGGAAAGTAGTTGAGAGTTTTTGGAGCATATCACTAAGTATTTTGAGCAAGCAACTCATTAAGCAACACCTCACCCTCTTTTAATAGTATTGGCTTTTCCTATGGACTCAATGTGATCTTGGATCACTAAAAGTAAAATGTAGAGTCTTGTGCTTTGAGCTTGAGCCAATCTTTTGTCCTTAGCATTTTGAGGGGTCAATTTTCTAATCCATGCCATGCCAATCATTGAGCTTTTCCTGAAATATTTATCTTCAAGTAGTATTAGCTCAATGAGCTATATGTTGTTAGGAATTACCAAAACCACCCAGGGATAGTTGCACTTTAAATCTCCCCCTTTTTGGTAATTGATGACAACATATAGATCAAAGCTTCGACAAATGATTATAAGATTGAAAAACATCGTCGCTTTGAGAAGTATGTGATAAGCAAGAGCCCCCCCCCTAAATTTGTGCATTAGTTAAAATTTGCTTTTGAATGCAAATGCACAATCGATTAGGATCATGGGTTACTCTTCCATGTCACATACATCTTGGTGGAGGGCTCAAAATGATAGAAATTTAAAGCATGCACTCATCACCAAGCAAGTGAATGATCATAGAAATTTAAAGCATGCACTCATCACCAAGCAAGTGAATGATCATATATGGAATATAAATGATAGCATCATTCAACCAAACATTAATGTAGCATATGATCAATCACATGACCACATAAGTATATCACAAGGACATAAGGACATAAAGTATCTCACACAAGCACACAAAAAGTTCAACCAAAAGCAAGAGAGATAAAAAGCAGACACACACTCTCTCTCGAAGCCTATGATCTATACATATTTCTCCCCCTTTGGCAACAAGTTACCAAAAAGTTTGAAAATGCATAGCGCTATACGTCTCTCAGGCTTGGTCTTTGGGAGGTGGTGTAGATAGAACTCCAAGGACGAAGGCTTCCGACGATGTAGTTGGAGCTGATGGAGTGGGTGCTGGAGGTGGCACTGAAGCTATAGCTGCTGGTGCTGACACTGAAGCTCTGGCATCTAAGACTGGCACTACAGCAGACCTTGGACCTCGTGGCACACGCTTAAAAGCATCAGTGGTTGCTTTTCCTCTCCTCTCCTCTGCTTCCTCCTGAAGCTGCTCAACTGCAGTCTGAATCTCAGTCACCTTGAGATCAAGATCATAGAATTTTGTCTCCACAATCCTCTCTAGGCTCTCCTGATTCCGGGTTAGGGTGGCCAATCCCTTCTCAATCCTCAGTGTAGCTTGAATCAGATAGCCTAACTGATCTTGCTTGCTCTTCAAGAAGACTCAAGATGCCTCTTCAACACTTGGTATCTGGGCAGCTTTCTCAGCCTTTTCCTTGGCTCTCTTCTCCTGGACTTGAGCTAATGATGGTTCCTCCTCATTCATCACAACACTGTTGTCTTCAAATTCAGGATGTAAGGGTAGGTGCTCCTTGTCCAGCAAGTAACTCCCTATGCCCATCTTAGAGTTGATGAGCTCCTGAATATGTGGAGCATACCCACAACTCCTCTTTTGATCAGCAACAGTCCTTTTGATAGTTTCTACAATGAGGCTCATAACTTTGAACTTCTGGGGAACATAAAAAATTTGCAGCATGTTGATGGAGTGTCCTCTAATCATCTTGTGATCTCCTGACTTGGGTAGCAATGTGTGCCTTAAGATCCAGTTAATGGTAGGTAGACCAGACAACAAGAAAAATGCATAGATCCAAGCTTGTGAGTTTCCAAAGCCTTATCAGGGATCTCCTTGTACATGTTTGCCATTGAGTTGTGGTCTTTCTTCTTGGTGGCATACACATCCAAGTCATCTTCATGTTCTTTGGGGGCATTGATTAGCTTGGCCCATTCTTCAACTGTGGACTGGTACCTAGTACCCTCAGACATCCAAACTATCGTTCCATCTAGATAGAAGTGGACAGTGGAGTAAAACTGCATGATCAACTCATCATTCCACTTGGTGAGCTTTTGTCCAACGAATTCATCTACTCCACAAGCCTTAAAGCTGTCATACACTCCAGGGAAGTGATCTTCATTTTCCTGGATGAACTCCCAGTCCACACATTTCATGTCACACACTATGGGCTTCTTGTCAAGAAAAAATGTCTCATAGAAATCTTGTCGTTCCTTTATATGGAACCTGTAGTCAACTACATTCCTCCTCCTAACAGCATAGGGATTAGACTGTCTCCACAACCTCAGTCCTGCATCTTTCCTGATGTGCATGTGCTCAGCGACTGGATGAGCACCATTGTGGTCAGGAATTTTGGGCTTCAACTTCCTCAAAACAAGAGAATCTTCTTCTTCAGCTTTAGGCACTGGGGCCTTGTTCTTTACCGCGGCAGGCATACTCCTGGTGTTCCTCTTGGGCTTCGGGGGTTTCTGAGCAGCAGCCTTGGGAGCAGTTTTGGGCTTAGATGGAGCAGCCCCTGATTTGATTGCATCTCCCATAAGTTTCTAAGCCTTAGGAGCTGGTGTAGCATCCTCTTTCTCCTCCTCTTCTTCTGAATCTCTCATAATGGAGGATCTTCCAAGCACTCTGGCAGTGGTCTTCTTGACCCTTTCCTTCTCCAACTGCCTCTTCAGTTGGCTTGGAGGTTTCAGCAGTTGAGGCTCTCACCTTTAAGGTTGGCACCCTCTTGGCAAGGGCCTTCTTGTGCAAGCCAGGCTTAGTTGATGCAACTGTGCCATACTCTTTCTTTAGCACCTTCTTCTTGGAGCTGACTTCCTCCTCAACAGCCACATAATCCTCATCTTCAGAATCTGAGGTCTACTTCTTCCTTGTTCTGGTGGCTGCCTTGGGCAAGTTGCTTGGTGTGCTCCTGCTGCCATCATCAGAAGTGCTGGAGGGACTAGTGCCCTCACTCAATTGTACCCGTTCCTTTGACTTGTTCTGGCTGTCGCTCTGGTTAGACATTTCTGCAAACTTACTAACAGCAGACCCTGTGAATAGATATGGATGAGGTAGAGTGGATGAGCATCACAAAGTGCAGAGTTTTTGCAAAAATAATGACTTAAAAACTTAGTTTTAGTTCTTCACAGAAAGCATTTTGGAGCTACTAATTTGTAAACTTGGTGATACCGAAGCAGCTTTTGGAACCTAAACTAGTGAACTCGGTCAGACCGAGTCACAGTTCGGTGGCACCGAGACTGCTAGGGTTTCACAAAGAATCAAACTCGGTCACACCGATTTGCAGTTTTCGGTCAGACCGAAAGTGCAACTGCAATGGCCTAAGCCAAATCGGTGAGACCGATTTCTACAATTCGGTCGGTCCGAGATGAGTCTGGCGGAGACCTAATCCTAAATTTTCAAATCAAACCTAACCTAAGGGATGTTTTCAGTGGATAGATTGATTGCATACGTGGTCATGATCATGGCAAAGTAATGTGCTACGAGTCGGAGTTAAAGGAATAGCACAAAAGATCGAACTCATACCCTAATTCAGCGGAGTGCACTACGGCGGCAACGGAGGGGCAGAAATCCGTTGACGGCGACGGAAACCAGCGGTGGGAGGTCGCTGGCGGCGAGAGGATGAGCCGGAGACCTGAGGCAGCAGAGCAGGACACACGCGGGCTAAAAGGTTTTGAAGGAATTTCCAAAATCTCACCCGTGGGTATATATATCCCGACCCTGTTGGTGTGACCGAGTGGAACAATTTGGTGGCACCGAGATGCAGAATCGCAAGCGGTTGCTGCAACTCGGTGTGACCGAAAAGTTCTAATCGGTTACACCGAGATTGAAAACCTAGATCAACTTAATGATCTCGGTGTGACCGAAATGGATGACTCGGTCATACCGAAATGCACAAAGAGGTTTTGGAAGTTTAAGTCTATGACGAATCGAGGAATCCAAGTGCTCCTCACACAGAGTGGTTCGAATCTGACTTGATCAAACTTTGTGATGTAGCATGAATAGAGTTTGAGACAAGAAAAGAATAGATAGCTAGAGGGTGTTCTTAGGCATTCTTGTCCATCCATTTGGCAAAAGAGAAAAATCCAAACAATCAAAGAAACAAATGGATGTCCTCGAATGATTAAAATATGCAACCAACATGCTCACACAATAAGATGGCAAATGAAATATGTGACAAAGCATGCACAATCACTCTAGCATCTATCAAGCAATTTGGCGATGACTAGGTCATCTATATATGAGTATATTGACTTAGGAGTCAAATGAGAACATTTGATCGTAGGTCATACTCATAATTTAAGCACAAGTGGGGTTGCCACTTTTACATAAAGCATTGTTGTGTTCACACCATTAGCATTGCTTTAGCTCAATTGATTAGAGTAAAGCTCCCCCTAGATGTGACATCCCCCCTAAGAGGGATGAACTAACCTTGGGTTTTGTCGATGATGACTTCATGTAGGTGTTGAAGATGTAGATGCTCAATGTTGATGTAGATCCTTTGAAGCAATCCTTTGGAGTGAGTTGCACTTTCAATACCTACACGGGTTAGTCCCATAAGGAACAAACAAGGATATCCATAGACATAGAGTGATGTTCACATAGGATGATGTCCATGAAAGCATTAGGTTACCTTGTCCCTTGTCTTACCAACAAGAGGGTTTGTGACTCCTTGAACTAGTGCAAGATATGGAAGTTGTTTGCACTTGTCCTCGCCAAAATGATATGAGTGAAGTATGTTGGCGGAGTCACCCTCAAAAACTCTCTAGTTCTTCTTCTTAGGGATCCACACCATCTTGATGGGAACCCTTGGAGTTGTAGTTGTACTTGATGAAGTGGAACTTGATGTAGTCTTGGGAACCCACTCGACCAAGGCTTTGGGAGCTTCCTCAAATGCATCAATCTCCCCTTGAAGCTTGTCCTTGCCTTTTTGCTTGTGGTCTTGTGGTGGAAGATCATCTTGAGCGTGTGTTCCTTGGAAAGAAGTAGGATCATACTTCTCTTGTTGAGGAACAAATTTCGTCTTGGGGTATTGATCTTCTTCCCACTCAACTCCATTGGCATTGAACTTTCGTTCAAAACCAACACCTTGATTCTTCCGGTGTCTTCCTTGCTTGCGTACAATTTTCTCAAATTGCTTACTTCTGGCAAGGCTCTTGTAAACACCTTTCTCTATAATTCCCTTCAATAAGCTATTTTCTTGCTCAAGTGTAACTTGGCTAAGAGAATCATTAGTGGAATCAAGAGAACTACTAGAAGCAACATCATTGGGTTTAGCATGATTATTGTTACTACTAGAAGAAGAATCTTTCTTACTCTTGTTGCTAGATTTAACTTGTGGCATGTAAGTAGACAAGAGTAAACGCTTGGCAATGTAATAAGAACTTTTCTTGCGAAGATCATCATTGATCGCTTTTAAGAACCCATGCTCTTGCTCAAGGTTGAGCTTTTCGAAGCGTAACTTCTCATGAGTCTTTAAAAGGTCTCGATGATTTTCCAAGGTAGTTTCATGAGCTAACTTAAGAGTGTTTAGCTCTTTAGTTAGACGCTCAATCTCCTTCTTATCATCGTCATTCGTTTTGTCTTGATTAGCATGATTAATAGCAAGTTCATCATAGTTTTCATCACTAGAATTGTAAACAAGTAAATCATCATCACCTAGCAAGTCATCTTCATCACTATTGAAATCAACATAATCGGGGTGTGATACCTTTGGGCCTTTAGCCATGAAGCATCTTCCAATTCCTTCATTTGGTGACTCAAATATGTCGTAGGAGTTGGTTGACACAAGTGCTAGACCGGCAACACCTTCATCTTGAGTATATTCGGAGTCGGAGTGATAACTTCTCTCGGAGTGATCGTCGGAGTCGGAGCCGGATACCCATTCACCAACGTGAGCTTGATGTCTTCATTTTGTATAGCTCCTTGATGATTTGTCCTTCCTTTCCGAATCCTTGCTTCCCCATGATGTTCTTCGTTCATAATGGTCATCTCTACTCCTTCTCTCTCTTGGTGGTGATTCTTCTCTCCTACTCCTTCTTTTGGGAGAATCTTCTCTTCTTTTGTAGGGAGCCGTACACTCATTGGAGTAGTGTCCGGGTCTTCCATAATTGTAGCAATTACGTTCACGACTTGAAGATCTTTTGTCATTGTAGGACCTTGACTTGGAACTTCTTTCCTTGCTTCTACTCTTGTAGAACTTGTTGAAGTTCTTCATGATTAGGCTCAATTCTTCATTGAAGTTTTGTTTCTCACTTGATGATGTGGGAGCATCACATGAGGCTTTGTAAGCACCACTTGACTTGTTGTGAAGCTCTTCCTTATCCTTGAGTGACATATCATGAGCAATAATCCTTCCAATGACTTCTGTTGGCTTGAGATCTTTGTAATTTGGCATCATTTGGATCAATGTGCACACGGTATCATATTTTTCATCCAAGGCTCTTAGGATCTTCTTGATGATGAATCTATCGGTCATCTCTTCACTTCCTAAGCCGGCAATCTCATTTGTGATGAGAGCAAGCCTAGAGTACATTTCAGCGACACCTTCAACATCCTTCATTTTGAACTTGTCAAGTTGACTTTGAAGCACATCCAATTTCGATTCCTTGACGGAGTCGGTACCTTCGTGCATATCAATCAAAGTATCCCAATTTCCTTTGCATTCTCAAGACGGCTGATTTTGTCGAATTCTTCGGGGCACAATCCGTTGAAGAGAATATCACAAGCTTGAGCATTGTATTGCAGCATCTTCAACTCTTCCGCACTAGCCTCACGGTTCGGTTCTCTCCCATCAAAGAATTCACCTTGCAAGCCAATACACACAATAGCCCAAACGGCGGGGTTATGTCCAAGAATATGCATTTTCATCTTATGCTTCCAACTAACAAAATTAGTACCATCAAAGTAAGGATCTCTACGGTGGTAATTTCCCTCACTAGATGCCATACTCTCCTAGGTTGTGAAACCAAGGCCATGATCACCAAAGCTATGTAAATCAAGGCAAATGGAGACCAATGCTCTGATACCACTTGTAGTATCGAAAGTATGTCTAGAGGGGGGTGATTAGACTACTTGACCAAATAAAAGTCTAGCCTTTTCCCAATTTTAAGTCTTGGCAGATTTTAGCAACTTAGCACAAACAAGTAATCAACCTACACATGCAATTCTAAGAGTATAGCAGCGGAATGTAAAACTATTGCATATGAAGGTAAAGGGAGGAGTTTGGAGTGAGCAAACACAATGTAGACACGGAGATTTTTGGCGTGGTTCCGATAGGTGGTGCTATCGTACATCCACGTTGATGGAGACTTCAACCCATGAAGGGTAACGGTTGCGAGTCCACGGGGCTCCACCCACGAAGGGTTCACGAAGAAGCAACCTTGTCTATCCCACCATGGCCATCGCCCACGAAGGACTTGCCTCACTAGGGTAGATATTCACGAAGTAGGCGATCTCCTTGCCCGTACAAACTCCTTGGTTCAACTCCACGATCTTGACGGAGGCTCCCAAGTGACACCTAACCAATCTTGGAGACACCACTCTCCAAAAGGTAATAGATGGTGTGTTGATGATGAACTCCTTGCTCTTGTGCTTCAAATGATAGTCTCCTCAACACTCAACTCTCTCTCATAGGATTTGATTTGGTAGAAAGATGATTTGAGTGGAAAGCAACTTGAGGAAGGCTAGAGATCAAGATTTATGTGGTTGGATTGGAATATCTTGACCTCAACACAAGTGTAGGTGGTTCTCTCTCAGAAAATGTATGTTGGAAATGTAGGCATATTCTGATGACTCTCTCCACGAATGAAGAGTGGGTGGAGGGGTATGTATAGCCTCCACACAAAATCTAAACGTTACACACAAATCACCAAACTCGGTGGGACCGAATCATATAACTCTGTCAGACCGATTTAGTTTAAAATGTGAACGTTAGGATTTTTGATGGGACCGATATGTCAACTCGGTGGGACCGATTCCATTAGGGTTAGGGCATAACGTAATCTCGGTGAGACCGACTACACAAACTTGGTGGGACCGATTTTGGTAATAGGCAAATAGAGAGTTGGTCAGGAAAACTCAATGGGACCGATTCGCTCATCTCGGTTAGACCGAAACGTTACGAAGGGGAAACAGAGAGTTTGCATTGCAATCTCGGTGGGACCGATCGCTCATCTCGGTTGGACCGAAACGTTACGAAGGGAAACAGAGAGTTTGCAATCCCATCTCGGAGAGACCGTGATCCCTATCAGTGAGACCGAAGTGACTACGGTTTCTGGCAGTAGCTATGTCAAGTGAACTCGGTGGCGCCGGATAGAAGATTTCGGTGGGGCCGAGTTTGACTTTTGGCTTGTGACATATGTGGATATGGGAAAGTAGTTGAGAGTTTTCGGAGCATATCACTAAGCATGTTGAGCAAGCAACTCATTAAGCAACACCTCACCCCCTTTTAATAGTATTGGCTTTTCCTATGAACTCAATGTGATCTTGGATCACTAAAAGTAAAATGTAGAGTCTTGTGCTTTGAGCTTGATCCAATCTTTTGTCCTTAGCATTTTGAGGGGTCCACTTTCTAATCCATGCCATGCCAATCATTGAGCTTTTCCTGAAATATTTATCTTCAAGTAGCATTAGCTCAATGAGCTATATGTTGTTAGGTATTACCAAAACCATCCAGGGATAGTTGCACTTTCACACCACAGTCCTGGGAAGCGAGAAGAATCTAAAGGAGGCAGAGAAGAAGAAGACCGCCGTGATCCAGGTTTGCGTGCATGACTTATGCTTGGTCTACCACATATGCCATGGCGACATTGAGTGCGAGGAATTTAAGAAGTTCCTTAATGGCGGTCGAGTCAAATTCCTTACTGTAGACTTTAGGGACGACAAGGAAATCCTGGGTCAGATAGGCCTCATTGTAGGCAATCCCTTAGACCTCCAGAAGGAAGGGCTGGTGCCCTCCTGTGATCAGCCTTCAATGCTGACCCTGGCAGGAGTAATGGTTCATCCTTCATACGGTACATTGAAGAAACCTCCGTTCAAGTTTCATCATGCATGGGAGTGGAATGTACTAGATATAGACCACATCCACTACACTGCAATGGATGGCTACCTTTGTTTCAATATCTACAAGGGTTGGATGAAGAGCAAGAGCTAAGTGTGCGGTTCAAGCAAAGAAGTATCGCCCAAGAGGAAGAGGGACATGGACGAAGTCGAGCACATGGACGAGGAGTCCAAGTAAGGTGGCAGTATCGTTGCTCATGGTGGTTCTAATGTAGTTTCTACCGGATTACTTGCTTAGTTTAATTTCAGGTGTGCATAGTTTTATTTGAGGGGTGTGTTGTGCTAAGCTCCCAGCAGAACTATGTTATGTTCCTTCTCGTTACTTTAACTCTTCAGTACGTACTACATACTAGTATTTCTTACAGTTCATCTTTTAGTTGGTATAGTACTACCACTCATTTCTTCACATTATATACGTACAATATATATGGCCAACATCATATAGCCAGCAGTTTAGTTGTCAAAGAATTTCAGGGTGCTTAGTTTTATTTGAGGGGTGTGTTGTGCTGGACACCATTATTGTGACTCAAATCTCTCTGGCCATTTTATAATGACATAAATATTGATGGACCAACATGCCAGCTCTCCCTCTATCTCACTACAGTAAAATAAAGTGTGGGGCCTACTTGATCCCAACAGCGTTCTTATTTTCCTGTAAAATTATTCACTTGGTTAGTCCTGACAAGCGGGTCCACACTTATCATTGTGAGAATCATCTTATTTTTTTCATATAATATGGTCAACGGGGTTGACGTGAAAATAACAATGTCTAATGGCATTTTTGAGCGAACATCTAAGTTAACGATGGCATTTTTGAGATATCTAATTGCATTTTGAGCAGGCATCTCACGTATCGACGGCATTTTTCAGTAGTTGTAACTTCTAATGGAAAAACTGAGTAGTGATACACAACTAGTGGCATAAATAATAAGAACCCAAGAATTAAATAGGTATGCTAATTTCTTTAATATAATTTGCTGCCCCATTTAAGCACGTACTAGCTTTTTTAATAGTACTATATGCATAATTTGCCGACGAGCGCTCTCTATATGTACCACCTTTTTTCTTTAATTTCACCTTGTTAGTTTTGCTCCATGGTGCAATCCATCGATACTACTACTGTACAAAAGCATACATTTTTAAAAGGCTAGAGGGCGGGGTAGTCTAGCTTGGTAAGTTTGAAGAGAGGCGAGGGCCTTTGTGATTTGACGGCTCATTACTGCTGGAAGGTGGGGCCTTGTGATTTGACTGCTTGTATAAATGTGCCGACGACCTGAGGAGGAGCAAAGAACCGTGCGGTATACTCAAGTTTTCCACTAGAGTAGTATGACGGAGGAGCATGAAACACGACAGCCCAGTGCCATATGGCGATAAAAAATGATCTAATTTTCTAGTCATATCATTGGTAGCATTGTTCTATTCATGCCTCGCAGAGAACGTGACACGTGCGGTGAAACACCCGAAGCAAAAGAAGAAACACAGGAGCAAAAGAAGAAGGAAGATTATCACCCCCCAAAAAGAAGGAAGACGCACACACAAGTCTGGGCGCTGCTCTCTACTACATGAAGGGTTGCTAGCCGCGAAGTCGTAACTACTTCTTCATCGCCTCCACGACCTCCATCTCCTTGCGCGTCTTGTCCGCCATCTTCTTCATTTTGTCCATGACGCGGGATTTCTCGACGCGAGCCTTCATCATCTGTTCCACGGCCGCATTACGTACCTTGACAGCAGTCAGGTGCTCGATGCGGAGCTTCGCCAACTCCTCCTTCTGTTCCATGATGAGGGCCTGCAGCATCTTCATCGAGGAACTACTATTCTCATGCAGCTTCTTCCAGCCGGCGTTCTTCTCCTTGAGAAGGTCGAGCTCGTGGCAGAGCTTTGCCTTGTCCTCCTGAAGTTGTAGGATTTTGCCGGTTGCCTTCTTCTCTGGGGCAATGCTCTTCTTCAGCAGCATCACCAAGCCGGCGGTCAACTCCCCCTGCTCATTGAGCTCAGCAGGCATGTCATCGAGGCTCTCCTTCAGCAGCTCCACCAAGCCATGGATGAACTCCTTCTGCTTATTGAGGTGCTTATTGAGCTGATCGGGCATGCCGTCGAGGGATAACGACTCCAGCGCCGCCAGCTCGGCTTGTTCGCCTCCGCGGCTAGGGCGCTCCTGGGAGCCATCGCCTTCCCATGAGAGATCTTTCGAGGTCTCTGCGTGGCGGCGAGCCCTCTCTTTTTTCCACAGCCTTGGTTGCCGCTCCCTTGTTACGAGTAGTTCTCGACCTAGAGCTATGCATACCGGCCATGGCAAGGACAGATGAAGGACTTATGAGGAGGAAGGTAGAGTAATTTTCAGTTAGGTAGTTCCCCTTTTATAACCTAAGTACTAGCACTAGTACTAAAACCTGCATAGTGGGAACACGTTCAGGTTTGGTATGTACTAGTAGGTGTGAGCAGGCTTGCACTTAATTGTAGCACTAGTACTTTGGAATGTGATGGGAAGAAGGTAAATATTAATTGATGGTTTTGGTTTCGAGGCCCGAAACTGCTCCCGATGAGTTTAGTGGAACATAAATTTCAAGTACTCTCTCCATCTCAGTTTACAATGCTTGCACATGTATCTAGGTTGTCAATGTAACTTATATAAAATAAATTGTATAACATAAAAAATATATCATTAAAAAAAAGAAGATTTGAAGTTTTTAATGATATATTTTTTGTAATGTATGCCTCTTATTAAGTTGGTCACATTAACGACCTAGGCACATGTGCAAGACTTGTAAACTGAGATAGAGGGAGTACTACACTGCTCAAATGCGGTCGAACAAGTCAGTGATGTAACTGGTCGTACATGTCAGACCAAGCCGATGCATGTCCCTTCGGTGAGACGCGGGTCCGACTGACAGTCTGTTGGTGCGACCGATCGTAAAGTATTACGCGATGGAGACTTCTGGTTGTGGCTTCGGTTTATTGTCATGACCAAGCATTCTAAAACTAGTGATAAATCACTTACCATCTTTTTCCAAATGACCAAGTATTTTCACAGGAATACAATACATATAGATGGAGTGATTGTCAAGGTTGCAAACCGACATGGCGTTGCAAGTTCACTGCAGCAACAACCGTGTAGCGACCCGACTCGGTAAGAGTCGAAGTCTCTGTGCTTACCGTGCTAGTCCCTAGATCGACTTGCTAGCACACACAGTACTCGATGAAATAACAGAAATAACACACATCTCTTTAGTACATCGATAGTCCAGGAGCAATACATTTATTACAAAATAGGGCATAGAGCCAATAAGCAAATACGGCGGAAGCAAAGAAGTAAATGAGTCCAACTCCACGAGCAAGGTTGAGTGAAGAACATCCACCTATCGCACATTAATCATCGTCGGATATATCTGCAACGTGATAAGTTGCAGCCATATGGGTCAGTACATTGAATGTACTGGCAAGTCACATCATAAGTGTAAGGTGTCGGATTTCGGGTTCCGGCAGACCCTTGAGGTTCGAACACTGGGGTGCACGTGGAGATCTCTCCCCTACCGATCCACGTCCAATCTCCTCGTGTGATCTAAGCTGGAAACAATGAACAACACAAGGGACACAAGGTTTATACTGGTTCGGGCCACCGTTGTGGTGTAATACCCTACTCCAGTGTGTGGTGTGGTGGATTGCCTCAGGGGTTGACAATGAACAGTACAAGGGAAGAACAGCCTCACGAGAGGTTTTCTTGAGCTGGTGCGATGAACTGCTTGGGTGAGTTCAGTCGCCTCTCTCTCTCTGCTGGGGTTCTATCAGATTGCTACCCCTGTCTTTCCCCTGTCTCCCTACTCTGTGGTGGCTAGCTCTATTTATAGAGGCCCTGGGCCTCTCCCCAAATAATGAGCAGGAAGGGCGCCAACAATTGGCCATTTTGAAGGGGAACATCTGGTACAAGTTATCCTGACCAAAGGTGGTCTTCGGCTGCCAAAAGCACTGGTGATGACGCTGTCTTGGGCTCCACGGTGACCTCCGTCCTGCCGCTCTACTGGTCTTGGTCTCGTTGCACCGGAATGACAACCTTTGCCCGATGCCTTGGCCTGTGCTTGTCCCCTTTGCACCAAAGGGGAAACAAGGACACTGCGCAAGCCGGCACCCGCCTGGCGCCCGCCTGGTCTCGATCGTCATGGCTTGCATCACGGGCTCCTCGCGAGGTACCCCTGCCTTGATCTCTCTGCCTCCTCGCGAGCCTGCCTGATGAGGCTGCCTCCGAGGAAGCTTTCTGTCATCCGCCCCGCGAGGCTTGGTCGCTTGCAAGGGTCTTGAGCTTGAGCTGATGAAGATGGGCCGTGCTGGGCCCCCACTTGAGCCACGCCACAGGCCGCAAGCAGGCAAGTCTGGGGACCCTCGTTCCCAGAACGCCAATAGTAGCCCCCGGGCCCAAGCGCGCCCGGGCTTGGCCTAGCAGGGAAGCGAAGGGGCAAGCACGAAGCACCGCGGGCCCAAAAAGCCTGCGGCCTCAGGCGCCGCGTGGCGATTGATTGGACGTGGGCGTCTGCGCTTCCCCACGACGCCTTGGTGCACGCCCGGCTAAGCGGACCCGCAGTTGCACACAGTTGTTCCTCCTTTCCACTGCTCGCTCGCCTCCTACCTTTCCTTCCTCTTCGAGCTCCAGCCTCTGCCGCCAACCCAGCTCGAGTTCTTCCCTCTCTTCACCGCCATGGCGCCGACGAAGAAAGGAAGGGGAAAGAAGCCCGCGCCTTCGCCCCGCACACCTCCGGCGGCGGGCCTCGCCGTTGCTCGGTCGATCATACTCAATCCAGAAGCTTTGAACAAGGTCCGCTCCGCCCTTGCCACGATCTTCAATGAGTGCGGCAGGACCACAGTCTGGCCTGCGTCCCATGCCTCCCTTGATAGGATCGTCACGGAGGTCCGATTCTTCGCCGATGCCCTATGGGCGGGTCTAGTTCCCTCCTTTTCCACCTTCTTCAATGCGGTGCTCTCCCATTATCAGATTCGCATGATGCACCTCGGGCCGGAGTCCATTACTCTTCTGGCTATCTTTGCTTTTGTTTGCGAGGCGATGATAGGCATTCCTCCTTCCGTTACCCTGCTGCACCACTTCTTTTCCTTGCGCCTGAGTGACCCCACTCAGTGCTCAGGGTGTGTGAGCTTCTTCGCCGTGCCAGAGACGGCCGCTTCAGGGATCGACTTTGGCCTTCCTTCTCCTAAGGCCAGGTTCAGAGAGCAGTGGCTGTACGTGGACATCGGAGTGCCCAATCCTTTGCTCTCGCACCCGACCTCGCCTGCTGTTCCCAACCCAGGCTGGGATCATGAGGTGCTCGCGAGCCCCCGGCTCGCCTTCGTCTGGCGCCGCTTTTAGAGTTTGAGGGCGCTCAATGTGTCAGCACCCAAGGTGGTGAAGGAGTTCCTCCAATGTCGCATTGCTCCTCTCCAATGCCACTCTCGCCGGATGTGGGACTTTGCGGGGCATAGAGACTGCATGCGGCTTCAGGAGGAGGACTTGGCGCCTGAAGTGCTGCGGACGGTGCTCAGGGTCTTGACTGGCGATCCTTCCCCAGGTAGCCTTCAGAGCAATGGTGTCCTCTTGTATCTTTGCTCCGGCAGGGCCGATTTTGTGAGGCAGATGCCCAGCTTCAACGAGTGGGGACTGCGCCCGGCTGGCCTCGCGGGGCCCTGCGAGAACCCAGCCGCCGTGGTTGCTTCCCCTACCGCCCACAGCGGTCCTTCCTCGGTCGACAGGGCGGGGAGACGAGAACCGGCGGGAGTTGAGGCGACCGATGTCGAGGTGCCGACGCCGCGAGAAGCCTCGAAGGCGGCGTCTCCCGAGGCTCGCCCTGGAGCGGCGGCAGGTGCGGAGTCGTGGCCTGTGGTTCCTGAGGCCGGGGCTCCCGAGGCCCCAGCCGTTCCTCGCGAGGCGACGCCCGACGGCGCCCCCCAGGCTGACTCCTCCAGCGCTGATCATCTTGACGCCTCTTCCTCACCAGAGGCCGACCCCTGCGCCGAGCGCTTAGGTCGGTTCCACATAGACTTCGAGGCCCTCAGCAAGAGGAAGGAGGCCTTGGGTGGCAACAACCGCCCTTGCCGCTTGTTGAAGCGCAGGAAGTACTTTGCCATGGACGAGTACGTCTTCTTCTTTCCTTGCTCATTTACTTTGCTATCCCTGCGACTGATTGTGGCCCTTTCAGGCCCTGCCCCACGAAACTCGCCGAGTCAGCCCGAGAGCCATCCCCCCAAGCTTCGCCTTCTCCGCTAGCCCTGGGCTCGCCGAGCTCGAGCAGCACCCCTGCCGCCAGACCGGTTGGTGGAGTGGTCCGTTCCATAGGGCACCTCGAGCCTGCGCACCCGCTGTCCTTTCTTCATGAGTCCTCCTGGGGCACATCCGGCTTGCCCCGTGCTCCTCCTCTGATCATAGATGGTGAATGGCTGAAGTCTGTCTTTGGCTCCTCCTCCGTGGGTGGACCGACGCCAGGCCGGATTCCTAGAGAGGTCCGTTCGGCGATGGCTAGGGTGCCAGCCCCCATCCCCGTGCCGGGAGGGGGCTTGCCGCCTCGGGGCCCTCCGCATGCTCTGGTGGAAGAGGGTGATGCGAAAGACGTGCTCAGGCGCGCTCGGGAGCGACGCGCCCTTCGCGAAGAGTTCCTCCAGAGGGCGGCGGATGCGGTGAGCCGGATCGGGGCAGAGCTTGCTGATGAGGATGCGCGCCTTGAGGCCGAAGGTTCGCGCCTTGCTGAGGAGAGGCGCAAACTAAAGGTAGCTGTCGCCCTCGCGCGTCACCAACGTGATCTCGACAATGCGAAGGCCGAAGCATCGTTGGTAGCTTCGCGGGAGGCTTGCTCCCAGGTCGTCGAGGAGGCTCGGGAAGCAGACCGACGGTGCAAGGATGCGGAGGAGCGCGCATGGGAGCTCCAAGCCTGGAGCAACTCCCTGGAGCAGCAAGTGGAACTGCGCCAGGCGGCCCTTGAGTCGATGGAGGGGGCCTCTGTTGACCGGGCGGAGCTTCTGAAGCGCGAGGAGGCGCTGACGCTGGAGGCCGCCGAGCGCAATCTTGACCTTGAGCGGTTGGAGACGAGGGAGCGCCTGGTGGCCCGGGCGGAGGATGACGTTGCCGCGCGCGAAGCCCAGGCCCAGGAAGAAGTCGATCGCCGCGTGGCGGAGGCTCGCTCGGCCTTCGAGCGTGAATACGAGACGAGGTTGGGGCTGATCAGGGCCGAGGCCGAGGGCAGGACCACAGTCCTCAGGGCCAAACTGGCCGAAGTGACGCGGCGTGTGGACTCCTCCGCAGCCGCCCTCAGCGCAGCACAGGCGGAGCTATCCTCTTCCCGGGCCGAGCAGCTTCTTCTCCAACAGAGGGTTGATGACGCCGAGGCCATCGCGCAACGGAATGAGGACGAGATCCATCGGCGGCGGGTTCTGGAGCATGAGCATGCCCCCATGCTTCAAACGCTCAGAGAGAGGGCCAACACAGCTTTGGGCAACATCTGCGAGGCTGCCGCTAAGGAGCCGCACGAGGTCAGCTACGCTGGCAACCTCCAGTTTTTCACCGATGTGGTGACACTTCTGGAGAACTGCTCCAAGAGGTCCCGTTGGCTTGTCGAAGAGAGGAGCCGAGCCTTGCTCGGGCGTGCCTTCTCCCGCGTATTTAGCTATCTGGGACCCCGACTTCGACTTCAACGCTGCCATCGCACCCATGCCCATAGCCGTCCGGGGCGACCTGGCGTGATGGGTGGAGGACAACGTGGACGCCCTCGTCAGGGCCTTTGCGTCTGATGATGACGGCGTGGTCGTGGCTGCCAATGGAGGCGGCGTTGTGGACGAGCCTGGCACTAACGGAGATGCTGGAGGCGGGGCGACAATGTCAGCGACACCAGTGATGCTTCCGAGGATGCCCCAGAAGACGCGGTGAGTGATATGTCCGACTGACCGCATGTCACTGCTGTTTATCCTGCACGAAGAAGGTTCGGGCTTGGCCCTGAAGAATGTAAGAGCATTTTGGGAGGGGAAGCCCCTCATGTAAAGGTTTGCAATTAGTACCCTGGTAAGCATAACGTTGCACGTGAACTTAGCCGCTAGCCTGGTGATGGGTCAGCTGACTTGTGTACCTTCCGACCCCGACGAGTCCCGAGCGGGCCTGCGGGGGCCGCCGCACCTCGGGTGTCTTCTGATTAACTTGTATATTCCGCGATGCAAACCTCCGGAAAGGGTACGATAACAGCGGTCCTGGTTGTAAACGTGCCTGGCCCGGCCCGGCTCGCGAGGGGCTTGCGAGGGGGGCAGCCGATGCTAACTTTGGACGCAAAGCCGAAACCAGAACGCGAGAGATTGCTCGAACGAGACTAAACACCCCTTCCCCCAAACACATGCAAGCATCAAGCTCAAATCCAACTTAAATCCAAATCGAAGAAATTTGTCAACAAGGAAAGGCAAAAGAAAAAGGCCGCGTCCGGCACCTAGTCTAGTCTTCGACGTCTTCTCACTAGCGCGGAGCTAAGTGCTGCCACTGGGCATGGGCGGGAGCCCCCGAGGCCCGAGGGCGGCTCTCCGGAGACTCTGGGGCCTGTACAACCCCACTCATTATTATGTGAGAGTGTCACGGGCGGCGAGCTTCACAGGCACTGGGCCTTCTTCATAGGTACCGACCTTGCTTCATATCGCCAGACGAGGGCCCCGCCTTGCGCCTCACTCTGCCGCCATCGATGGTGACTGTAAACCAAGGACGACACCAATGGGGCAGAGCAGTCGCCAGCGGTTCCCCCGATGACCATGGGTCCCCTGCCGGGGGCAGGCCCTGGGGCACCTCCCCAGCAGAGGGCCTACCTCCTGAGAACGCCTTGCTCCGACCGCCGCGGGGACGAACCCGAATCTCGGCCCCTCTCCTGCAGCCGCCCGCGTCCTCCTCCTGAGGGGTACGAGGCTGCAGAATTAGGGTAGCCACCTGCTACGACGACCTGTATCTCCTGCGACCCATGGTTAGCATAAGCTTGCTCCTGAGGGATGAGTGGTACCTGATAGTTGCCGCCGCCAGTGCAGTTGTCGAGGCTCTCCTGGGGTTCCTGAAAGAGCTCAGCTCCTGGCGTCTCCTCGCCCCAGCCTAGCCTGAGGTATGAGCCATGATCTTCTTCCAGTGCGCACCCCTGGTCCACCATGCAGGGCACATAAGCCTCTGGGGCCACCGCCCCGTGCGCCTCGCCGTAGCACCCCGTATGCCACGCAGCCTAGCTTGGAGTGCCGTCTTGAGGGTGATGGCGTGGCGGTCCGCCGAAGCTGAAGGCCGCGGCGTGCACCCCTTCGCTGGCCTGAGAAGAGGCCGGTGTGACTTGTCGCCCTGTGCCGGCGGAGGTGTTGACGCTGAACGGGCCCTGGAGTCCACTGGAAGTTGCATGCGCGCGCACGATGCCGCCATACGGCCTGCCTTGGGTCTGGGGTGGCAGCTGGACGCAAAAAGGAGGTGTTCCCGAGGCGGCGGCGTCCAGGAGCTCGGCCACTCGCTCCAGCAACATGTTGCGGCCGCACTCCAACAGCCGACACGTAGCAGCTCTCGGGCCACTGTGAGCGCGACCCTGGAGTTTGCTTGCTCCCGTCGAGTGTACGGCGCCGTGGCCGCGGCGTGGTTTGAGGCCCTTGCTGTGGCCCGCACCTGCCGTGGTGTGAGGGCAGGCGGCGTCTGGCCGTGTCGCCCGTGCCCCGCAGCGCCCTGTGGAGCGCGGGCTGCCTGAGGCGCAAGGTTGAGGTCGCCCTGGGCCGGTGATACGGCGTGGGCGGGCCACACTGCCCAGCGGTCGACGTTGGCAGCCGGGTCGCTTGACATCTGAACGGTGAGGCGACGGAACGTGATGCGGAGGAAGAAGGATTCCGGTGCACCCCTACCTGGCGCGCCAAATGTCGGATTTGGGGTTCCGGCAGACCCTTGAGGTTCGAACACTAGGGTGCGCGTGGAGATCTCTCCCCTACCGATCCACGTCCAATCTCCTCGCGTGATCTAAGCTGGAAACAACGAACAACACAAGGGACACGAGGTTTATACTGGTTTGGGCCACCGTTGTGGTGTAATACCCTACTCCAGTGTGTGCTGTGGTGGATTGCCTCAGGGGCTGACGATGAACAGTACAAGGGAAGAACAGCCTCGCGAGAGGTGTTCTTGAGCTGGTGCGATGAACTGCTTGGGTGAGTTCAGTCGCCTCTCTCTCTCTGCTGGGGTTCTATCAGATCGCTCCCCCTGTCTTTCCCCTGTCTCCCTACTCTGTGGTGGCTAGCTCTATTTATAGAGGCCCTGGGCCTCTCCCCAAATAATGAGCAGGAAGGGCGCCAACAATTGGCCATTTTGAAGGGGAACATCTAGTACAAGTTATCCTGACCAAAGGTGGTCTTCGGCTGCCAAAAGCACTGGTGATGACGTCGTCTTGGGCTCCACAGTGACCTCCGTCCTGCCGCTCTGCTGGTCTTGGTCTCGTTGCACCGGAATGGTAACCTTTGCCTGATGCCTTGGCCTATGCTTGCCCCCTTTGCACCAAAGGGGAAACAAGGACACTGCGCAGGCCGGCGCCCGCCTGGTCTCGATCGTCATGGCTTGCGTCACAGGCTCCTCGCGAGGTACCCCTGCCTTGATCTCTCCGCCTCCTCGCGAGCCTGCCTGATGAGGCTGCCTCTGAGGAAGCTTTCTGTCGTCCGTCCCGCGAGGCTTGGACCCTCACGAGGGTGTTGAGCTTAAGCTGATGAAGATGGGCCGCGCTGGGCCCCCACTTGAGCCACACCGCAGGCCGCAGGTAGGCAAGTGTGGGGACCACCGTTCCTAGAACGCCAACATAAGGAACCTACTTATACATGCAAATTGGCTGGTGGAAAGCTCTAAGTTTAGTTTTTTTTGCATAAAGCAAGTTTTTCCCTATTAGGAAAGATGTTATTCTACTACTACACATTTGCATAGGATGAGTTGGCAAACCCAACTCCATTCGCTCCCAAGTTTCATTTAAAACCCAACTGTTTAATTAAAGGTGAGGAGATCCCCCGGCATTTCCACTACTAGATGCTCAAGTTGTCCGTAATCGGGGACACGGCTAATCGATTAGGTTGACACTCTGCAGAGGTTGCGCACTTTTCCCCACAAGACTCGACCACCTCCATGACCGGAAGATCGAGACATAGCCTTTCGAAAAATGTTTCCCCTTAACCCATGGATAGGCCGGTACACCTACATCATTCTACATCTGCTAGCCCATCCCGGAAGGGGTCACACTAACTACTCAACTAAGCCAGAGACCATATTGGCTTGTGGCTGCACACGTAAGCTTCTAGACACGGGAATACGATTGATCTCTTTGAGCCTGAGCGGACCGTCCACTAGTGGTGCACCGCCATGGATTTCCCATGCGTGCCCCATTGTACTTCACCGCCATTCCCATAAGTTTCCGCCCAGGTAGTTCATTAATTAACTTAGGTCCTGTTTACTACATTGTCACTCAAACTTTACAATGATCACTCCCCAATCCACGTCTACTTAGCATAGCAACATAATGTAAAACGATGGCAACAATGTTATATGGTTTAGACCTACCTCAATGAACTACTGGGTGAAAAGCATAGTCATGCGGCATCAGTTTCCTACCATGCAGTCCTACCGCAAAGAACTAAGTGCATAATAAAAACATAGGTAATGAAACATGATCAAGATGCAACTTGCCTTGGTACTGCTGGTTGAATTCTAAAAACTGATAATATGCTGCTTCGCACTCCGAGGAATCTATCGCAAAGAAGGTAAACAAACATAAGCAAACATTCCAGAGAACCAAAAGAACAAGCATAGCAAAAAGTCTCGGAAAAACCAAATGAACATACAACACACTAAGCTACTACAGAAATATTCTAAGTGCAAAACAACATAGGCCTATGGTTCAAAGAGTGATGTGAAAATATAGTGCATACTATGCATACTAGTAAAAATTTTAAAGGGCAGATTCTAGTGTGAAAATTATTGTTACAAAGGTCCAGGTGATAGGGTTTTGCTACGGCGACAACATGCAAAAGGAATCAACTTAATCGGAGCTTCGGTTTAGGAGATATGGCCAATTGAAGTTCGAATTCGAATATGAATAAATTCAAATTTGAATCTGACAAAAGTTTGCAAAAAGTATACCACTGGATAGATCTAAACAATACGCAGAATTTGCTGCTGGTTTCATCGAGTTTGGATCTATGGTTTAAAAGTTATGGCTAATCTAAGATCAGGGACTAATCTGTTATAAAAGGGACTAAACAGTGAAGAAAAACTATCACAAATAGGTCCCTAGCGCGTGGCAGATTCCTACTGGCCGAAAGGTGTTCGCCGCGTAGCATAAACATCGGACATTCACAATTTAACCAAAATGGCGGCGGTGGCTAATTTAAACAAAAACCGATCGGTCTTAAAAATAAAACCCGCGGTTAACCGCGTACCGCTTCGACTAAAAAAACGACCTAACCAATCTAATCTAAGCCGTTGATCTTTGATCAAACGAACCAGAGGAGGTGCGGCGGCTTACAGCGGCTAGCGGCGTCAGCGACGAGCAGAGGACAACGGCGCGGCGTTGGTCGATGGCAGGGCAGCGGCTACGGCGGTCCTCGGCGTCGGGGAAGAAGACAGGGAGGTGCGTTGCATCGAGGGTGTCGCGAAGGTGGTGTCGGCATGAGTCGGCGGCGTCCGAACGTGTGGGGCGAAGACGGCGGCCTTCGGTGCTCCGGCGGCTCCAGCGTCGACGGTGCGGCGGCTCCGACGGGTCCTAGGGGCAAAAATTGTGTCAAAAGGATGCGCCTCGACAGGCTAAGAAAATTTACAAAAAAGGAAGGGTCGGAGTGGTCTACGGGCGACAAAATGCTCCGGCGAGTTGCGCGGCTCCGGCGAGATGCGAACGGGTAGCACGGCGGCTGTGAGCGGCGTGGGAAGAAGCGGGACAGCGAAGATGGAAGAGGGGTCCTGGCCTTTATATAGGCGAGGTCAGAGGGCACGGGAGCTGCGGATAAGCTCTATCCGAGCGCGAGGCGGCCGGCGGTTGCGGGTGGCGAGGCGCGGATGTTTATCCCGTGCGGTGCGGGAGGTTGAGGACGGCCTGACGGGTGGGGCCCGCCTGGCAGCGGCAGCGAGAGGAGGCGAGCGAGGGCGGGCGCGGGCGGTCGACCGGGCGGAAGGCGTCGGGCGCTGGGGTGCTCGCGCGCTGGCCTTGGGCCAAAATGGCCAGCTGGGCTGGTCGGGCGCTCCTGGGCCAAACCCAGTTTCGGTCCAGGCTGCGTGTGTGTGTGTGTGTGTGTGTGTTTAACATGAGATTAAAGTGGCCCATAACTAATTCAAATGAATTAATAAAAACACCACAATAATTTCTAAAATAACTATACAATATTTAGAGCCTAACGAACATTTACTTAAGCACAAAACATTTTGAAAATAATTTCCTAATGCAATTAATGCACTTTTTGCAAATAAAATAAATACCAATAAACTCCCAAACATCAAATAATATTCAAAATAAAAATTTCCCACTCTTTTATATTTTGAGGAAGTCATCTTATCCCCTCTCATTTGTTTTTCTCGAGTGGAAAAATATTATTTGAATATATTAAAAACTCCAAAATGCAAAGAAATATGACATTCATTGAATGATTCTATTAACATCCAAATTTAATAAAAATTGGAATGTTACAAACCTACCCCCTTAAGATGAATCTCGTCCTCGAGATTCAGGTTGGCCAGCAAAAAGGTGTGGGTGGTCCTATCTAAGATCTTCCTCTCGTTCCCAAGTAGCTTCCTCCTCGGTGTGGTGACTCCACTGAACCTTGCAGAACTTGATGATCTTGGTACGAGTGATCCTCTCTGCAGTCTCAAGAATCTTAATAGGCTTCTCCTCATAAGTCAAGTCATTCTCCAACTGAATTGCCTCCAGTGGCACTGTATCTCTCAAAGGAATGTCCACCATCTCTGCATGACACTTCTTCAATTGGGAAACATGAAACACATCATGAACTCCTAACAAAGCCTCTGGTAATTCCAATTGGTATGCAACCTCTCCTCTACGTTCCAGAACTTTGTATGGTCCCACAAATCATGGTGCTAACTTTCCTTTGACTCCAAATCTCTTAATACCTCGAAGTGGAGACACTCGAAGATATGCTCTATCTCCCACTTCACAGATCACTTCCTTGCGTTTAGCATCGGCATAACTTTTCTGCCTTGACTGGGCTATCTTAAGTCTGTCACGAATCAACTTGACCTTCTCCTTAGAATCCCTGATCAAATCAGGTCCAAACAATTTGCGATCTCCAACTCCTTTCCACATCAAAGGTGTCCTGCATTTACTTCCATACAATGCCTCAAAAGGGGCCATCTGCAAACTAGCTTGGTAGCTGTTGTTGTACGAGAACTCTGCGTAGGGTAAGTTATCATCCCAACTAGACCCATAGTCTAGCGCACAAGCTCTCAACATGTCCTCTAGAATCTGATTGACTCTCTCTGTCTGCCCATCAGTCTGTGGATGGAAGGCTGTACTGAACTCTAGCCTGGTACCCAAGGTTTCGTGTAACTGTTTCCAAAACTTTGAGGTAAACTGTGTCCCTCTATCTGATACGATGCTCCTTGGAACTCCATGCAGACATACGATCCTGGTCATATACATCTTTGCCAGCTTAGCACTTATATAGGTGGGCTTCACTGGAATGAAGTGAGCAACCTTGGTCAAACGATCAACTATCACCCAAATGGAATCATAACCTGAACGGGTCCTGGGTAACCCCATGATAAAGTCCATACCAAGTTTATCCCATTTCCAATCAGGTATCCGCAACGGCTGAAGTAATCCTACTGGTTTCTGATGTTCTACCTTTACTCTTTGACATACATCACATATTGCCACATACTCGGCAATTTCTCTCTTCATACCGGCCCACCAAAAACTTTCCTTCAAGTCCAAATACATCTTGGTGTTGCCTGGATGTATCGAATATGGTGAGTCGTGAGCCTCCTGAAGAATCAACTTCCCGATCTCCGGGTCATTGGGTACACAAATCTATTGCTCAAACCATATGGTTCCATGTTCATCTTCACGGAATCCTTCTTCTTTCCCTTTGCTCATCATTTCTTTGATCTCAGCAATACCTTGGTCCAACTTCTGGGCTTCTCTGATTCTTCCCAACAAGGTGGGCTGTACCTTGAGTGCGGCAACATAACCTCTTGGAACTATTTCCAACTGTAGGTCTCTAAGCTCGTCACACAACTCCTGAGGTAAACCTCCTGCTATAAGGGTATTAACATAACTCTTACGGCTCAAAGAATCTGCCACAACATTGGCTTTTCCTGGATGATAATGCAGACTCATGTCATAATCCTTTATAAGTTCCAACCATCTCCTTTGTCTAAGATTCAATTCCTTCTGCATGAAGATATACTTCAAACTCTTGTGATCCATGTAAACATCACAACGATTTCCAATAAGATAGTGTCTCCATGTATTGAGTGCATGCACTGCAGCTGTCAACTCCAAATCATGTGTGGCATAGTTCAACTCATGAGGTCGAAGTTGTCGTGAAGCATAAGCTACAACCTTCCCCTCTTGCATAAGAACACCTCCAAGTCCCTGACGTGAAGCATCACAATACACCTGAAAGTCCTTGTGTACGTCAGGCAGGATTAACACTGGGGCTGTGACCAAACGCTTCTTCAACTCTTGAAAGCTGGCTTCACACTCTTCAGTCCAAACGAACTTGGTGTCTTTTTTCAACAACGCTGTCATGGGCCTTGCAATCTTGGAGAAATTTTCAATAAATCTCCGGTAATATCCTGCAAGTCCAAGGAAACTACGAATCTCGCCAACTGTGGTGGGTGCATTCCATTCTGTGACTGACTCTACCTTGGTAGGGTCCACTGCAATCCCTTCACC